>NW_027497418.1:0-32384 GCF_021521415.1 Bidens hawaiensis
AAATCCCCCTTGTGATTCAAACTAAGAAGATATTTGACACGACTAACTCATGATCATGATTGTTGAACAACAAAAGGGTGTTGCAAGCAATTACCTAGGTTGATGGTCACTTTGGCGTGCACATAGCGGAAAAACATTCAATAACAAAACAATATAATTTTTGTGAAGCTAAAACTTAAAAGCTCTCTTGTTTTTTTCATAAGGCTGAGGGGTGTGGAGCGCGAGAAAGGGCGCGTGAGGCCATCCGCTCGCGCCCCGGGGCGCGAGCACCACACCACCGAGGCGCGAGAGGGGCGCGAGAGGGGCGCGAGCGCGGATTTCCAGGCGGGCGCAAGGGTGATCGCGGGAGAAGAGAGAGGAAAAGCTGGTGGGCCCACCCAAAAGAGCCGTTGAGCTCGGGTTTTTTTTTTAAAAAACCTTTACAAAATCCTATATAATACCCCTAAATCAACCCATTTTAACCATATCAAGCACAACTTCAATCTCCAAACTTATATATAATATCCCAAACTCCTTTATAAAACCCAAATTTTTTTTCCTATATATAACCCATTTCATATAAATCAATTACCACAACTTCAAAAAAAAATCCAAAAACAACCCATCGTCATGAGTTGGTTGAACATTTGTGGGCGAGGCGACCAGATGATCTTGTATTAGATTAGTTTTATTATTAAATATTATTGTTTGTTTAATTTTTAGTATGTTTTTTTTTATTATGAGTTTTCAAAAAAATGTGTGTTTTTTTAAATAATTTCTTGTTTTTTTAATAATACGTTTTTTTTATACATTTATAAAAAAATAAAAAAATAAACCGCTCGCGCCCCCTCTCGCGCCCCTCCACACCAGGGCCAGGGGCGCGAGCACCACAACCAACACCCATCTTATCAAGTTTCTCTCTCTGCCACACGTCACAATATTATTGGCTGGAGCCCCCACTCACGTCCCCTCTCGCGCCCCCCACACCCCTCAGCCTAAGGAGAAATAATTTCATATCCTTGTCTTTAGCTAGGTTGGAATGGTACAGTTTTCTGTATATGTATAGGTGATCATTTCTAGCTCCTTGAAAATTCTTACAAGTTACAAAATCCTTCATCGTGGTCCATAAACAAAAAATAACCAATGTTTTAATAAACTAATATATTTATTAAAATATTTTATTTCACTATCTATAATATATATAAACGAAGACATAAAAATCTTACGGGTTGCGATGTGGTCGTTCCCCCTTTTTTTGGAGTTACCAGATTTGCTTAATTTTTAAATGGAGACTTCTCATGCATTTAACCCGAATTTATGGGTATGGGTCTTACCAAACCCAGATATTCCTTAAACGGGTTATAACATCTCATTAAATTAAAAATATTCTCACCAAATTATTGATGTAAAAATCATATAAAATAGGATATAATAAAAATTAATATCTTATTTATTTTAAAAAAGATATATATATTATTTAAATTAAAAAACAAATTTGATAGTAAAAAAAAATAAACGGGTCTTGGGTCTCATCAAACCATAAGTATATTATTAACTTTCATAAATATTATTTATAATTACAAAACCAATTTTATAGTAAAAAAATAAACGAGTCTTTGGTCTCATCAAAACCATATAGCTTTTAAACCGGGTTATAACATCTCATTTATTTGTGAAACAATTTATCATCAAACCATAAGTATATTATTAATTTTCATACAATAAAAATAATATAAATTCAAAAATAAATAAATATTAGAACAAATAATATAAAACAACCCCCATAATACGGGGGATAAAAACTAGTTGTTATATAAATATACATAATAGAGGGGTCAAATCAGATTAGGATAGACTAGCTTTGTTTTTGGCCTTTAATTAAAAAAATGAAGAAAATATTTTTTCTAGCCTTTATAGGTCCCTGGTACCCTACAATTGATTCTCCGTTATAAAACAACAAACACCAAAATAACACCTTTAATTGTAGACTAGGTTTCTCCGTACCAATTTATTATTTCAAAGATTAAATGAAATTTAAAAAAATATATATAATAATATTATATCAAATAATTTGCAGAGATCTTTGATATCCAAATTTATTTCTTTTGTCGACTTTATATCTTTAATAGAAAGGGACCTTTACCAATGTTTTAAAACTTTATTTTTTACTATTGTTGTTATTTAGTATTTACGTTTCAAACTTTCAATAGTATTATTTACTATTGAAAATAGCTATTTAAATTGAGAATAGGTTATTATTTACTAAGTTTTATTGATACGATCCTATAATAAAAATATTATTATTGTTATTATTATTATTATTATTTAAGTTTATTTATTATTTAGTTTCCTTATTATAGTCATATTATGTTTCCTTATTGTTTATCATTTTCTATTTTTATGTTTTTGTTTCTCTATATATTGTAATCTCGTTTAAGAAAAATAATAAGAAAGAATTATTAGTTTGGTTTATTTTCTCTTCTTCTCTTATGTTATTGAGAGATTGACGGTTTTCTCGAATAAACAGTAGCAATTGGTGCTTTCATTGAGAGTCGAACTCAAGTGTTACTAGTGTTAAACAAGCAGAAGGTAACTGTGAAGATATATGGACGAAGGATGCCTTCTTCGCCTTCCACCTAAGGGGAGGCGGGCTGGTGCGTGAGGGGGAGACCATCACGCGTGATGGCCTCATGCACATCGTCGTCGGTCCCCCATCACGCGTGATGAAGGGGTGTGCGTGATAGCCATCACACAAGTGAGGGGGGTGTTCATCGAGATGAATATGACCGTTGGGGAGGGAGCCGTTGGGAGGGGGGTTAAATAAAAAAACCCAATATAAAACCAAAACATAAACCAAATCCAACTCAAAACACTCTCAATCTTCCCCTTCATTCATAACAAAAAATATGAAATTTCTGAAATACTTGGTTCCCTTAGACATCGATAGCTCTTCGTCTTCGGACGATGACATTCTCGAATAGTTCCCGTTGTTATATAACGAAATTGAAGGCCCAAGCCGTCCAAAGAAAAAAATGGTGGAGCGTGATCGTATACATGCCATGAAGTGCTAATGAACGGCAATTTTGTGGAGAAGCCGAAATACAATGACGAGACGTTTAGGGAACACTTTCGTTTGCCGGAATCTTTATTTTTAAAGATTGTAGCCGACGTCGAAGCAAACGAGGAATGGTTTCAAGAATCTTACGACACGAGGGGCAAACGAAGTTTTACGGCGCTTCAGATATGCACATCCGCTATTCGTCAACTAGTGACAGGTAACCCACCCGACCAATTCGATGAATACTTACAAATGTCTGAGAGAACTTCACGTGAATGTCTACAATTCATTTGTAACGCGATTATAAAATTGTATGCCAAAGAGTTTCTACGAAAACCAACAAGACACGACATTACATGTCTTTACGCCGCACACGAGGCTTGATGGCATTTTCCAGTGTCACACCCTCAAAATCCACTAACGGAGTTTTACCGTCAGAGGGAGTGAACTAACAGGATCGGAATCATTAGTTATAACCAAACCATAAAAACGTTTAAGTGAAAATAAGTGCGGAAGCGTAAAGACCAAAAGACAAAAGTTGCGTCACGCAGGACGACTTAAAATCCAATGACAATAGTTTAAAATCAGTTTGCATAAACAAAAGCGTTTTCAATAATGCATGATCCTATACCGCGCGCCCGCCTCGGCTACCTGAGAATAACATACTAAAAGTGTCAACACGAGGTTGGTGAGTTAAAAAGTTTATATAAAATAAAGCGTTTTGCGTTCAGCGTTCAGCGTTTTGCGTTTTGCGTTACTAGATAGTGTTAAATCAATTATATATCGATAGGTAGCTAGCCTATACAACAAGTATTACTAAGTGTTCGACACCGAAACTGACTGTTTATCAAGTGTCTTGCCACCAGGTCATCCAGACCATGGTATGTGTTAGCCAAAATTACACCCGCTCGACCTCCAGTCGAGTTTAGCGTTGGGTGGGGTTTGTCAAACCCAGTAGTACTACTCAACAGTGACTCGCTATTATCCAAATATTAACCGGTTCGATGTGTAGGACTTCAATTGTTTCGTTTGCCACTTAGCCTTTACAAGTGATATATAATTTACTAACAAAATCTTAAATGCGTTTTTCGGAGTATGTTATCTCCCCCAAGTGAAAAGCGTTTAAAACAGTTTAAAGGGGTAAGTGAAACTCACTGTTTGCGAAGAATTCCCAAAATAAATCACCAAGTGAAGCGCTTCACATAAAACTCTCTCTAGCGTTCTAAAACAACAAGGAGATTTTCTAAGTATCGGAACTAATATCGAGTCTCTAGACCCGGCACATAATTCCTAAGCACAAGATACGTTTCGTGTTTGTTTGTGAATCGTGTGTGACTTAACAAGCACATTTGTGATACGCTACGTGTGTGAACAATCGTTTACGTGTCGTGTATTAATAATGTACATCACTAGCAACTATTCCCCGCAGGGGAAATTTGGTCAAAACACCACAATTATTTAGCAAGTATTCCCCGCAGGGGTAATTTGGTCAAAACATAACAATTAAATAGCAATTATCATATTTCATGCATTTTCACAAAATTCAGCAGCTAGTTTCACCGAGACATAAATTCTACTTGAAAGATTGTACTATTCCACCGATCATAGCATCTCAATTAATTTACCAAAAATCATCACAAAAGCATACATGTATTATGTTTCCAGAACATATTTTATTTTATTTTTATTCCACATATGTTTCTCACAATGATCAAAACATTACAGCAAACTCATAACAGTCAAATTCATGCGCAACAGAATGTTATTTGAAATTCCCGTTAAATGAAAAATCCAACAAATGCAAGACCAATTGGATTAGGTTCTTAACTCAACAAGTTAACTTCCAGAAGTGGAACCAACCCATTTAGCCTTGTAGTTCATGAGATATAATATTTACAAAACAACTTAACAGCAGGTCTCACAACTCAGCTTTGCACAACGTTTTTGTAAAATCATAAAAGTTAACTTTTACACGTCCAAAAATTTCAAATTTATATTCTTTAGAAACTAAACTCAACCTAGTTTACTGTAGTATCAATTATCTCGACCAATTTTCACATTCACACCCCGTTACAGTCAATTGAACATCAATAACACAATCTGTCCAGAAGCTGTTTGCATCCAAACTCAACATATTAACTATCTATGGACCATAATCCGATCATATAATACTCTAGACACCATAACCACTATCCATGCATATCAATTACACAATACATACATGGTTAAGGTTTTATTTGATCTCAACATTAAAGACACAACCAATTAACATGTAATAACATCAATACTAGTTATCAATTCAACAATCAATACATCTTTCAATCAAAACAAGACATATGAACACAACATATATGAAAATCGGACCTAGGGTTTGTAATTAACCCATTAAAAATCGAAATTAAGTATAAAGGATGCATAGGATAGTTGTTTATACCTTCCTAGCACCTTAATCTTCAACTGAAAAGCTTGAAAATTGATTGTATGTATGTGTGTGAGTGGCGGCAGCCGAGAGCAAGGGGGGAGGGGGGTCCGATGGGGGTAGAGGGAGAGGAGAGAAAGAGAGGCTAGGGTTTGGTTAATATTATTAATAATAATCATGTTACATCTAGGTCCCTTCACTTTCAAATGTTACTTCTCTAGCTTAATTAACTAGTTCTAGCACCTTGAGTTAACGTTTATGACAATGTCATCACATAACACATAAGTCTAACACATAAATATCACATAATTATTGTTTTGACGTTTTTCGTTTATTCACCAATTGTTTGCGTCAACTCGTTTGCGTTTCGGTGTAATTCCCGAAAGACTACACATGTAGTAAGTGTCAAGCGTCATTTAAACCCTAGTTTAAATGTAATGCGGTGTGCGTTATAGATTCAGTAATCTTTAAGTTTGAATTGACGGAGTTGAGTTAACGGAGTTAACCTGAAATTGACGATTGTCACATCCAGGGATGCTCGATAGCATCTATTGTACACATATCGAATGGAGGAATTGTCCACGGGAGTTGCGAGGGGCGTATGTTAGGGGTGCTATCAAACGACCGACCATCTCACTAGAAGCGGTTGCGTCAAATGATTTATGGATTTGGCATTCTTATTTTGGTGTTCTCGGCTCAAACAACGACATCACTGTTCTGTACACATCACCGTTGTTTCAGAGCGTAACAGATGGCACCGCACCTTTCTGTCCGTACTTTGTCAATGAGAGATATTACAGACGTGGCTACTATCTTGTCGACGGTATCTACCCGCAATGGTATGTTTTTGTGAAAGCCTTTTCGTTTCCTGTCGAGACCAGTGAAAAGGCGTTCAAGAAGTTGCAAGAATCGGCAAGAAAAGATGTTGAGAGAGCTTTCGGTGTTTTAAAGGGTAGATGGTGCATACTCAGTCGACCGGTTCGTGCAATGAAAAAACCCACGATCTCTAGCTACGTGTATACATGCATCATATTACACAATATGTTAATAAAAGAAGATGGAAATGCAATTTCTTCAGATTGGGTACCGGATCCTCCGACTTATGTTCCCGTTCCCGATGATGTCCAATTAGACTGGCGGGATGAAGATATTCATCATCGGTTGAGATGGAATCTTGTTGCGCATATAGGTTATTTAGGTTTGGAATTTCCGGATTCAGACGACGAGTAGACGTTCGTTGTAACTTTTATTTTTTATTTCTAAATTTTAGGGTGAATTATGTTATATTAAACTATTGTTTTTATTTTTAAGTTCTATTAAGTATTGTTTTAATTTTTAAAATTACAAAAAAAAAAAAAAAATTTCATCACACACCATCACACCACACCACCACCCCTAGTAAACCATCACATGTGATGGAATTTGGGTTGGTGATGTGGCACAATATAATTGGGTGGGGTGTGTGATGAGTGATCACACCACATCCACCACCCCTCCCCCCTTAGGCCATACGATGCACACAATTATCATTTCATTCGAGACGTATAAGCTTATATAACTCTGTCTCAATACAATACTTGACTGATATGGCAGACTCTTCAACCTCATCTAAAAGTTGGATCGGTACGAGTCATATTTGAAACCTTCATTTTGTGTCTAGATTCAACAATAAGATAAGTTTCTTTTTAGAGAAAAGTAAGCAAATATAATTATTTTAGCATATATTGAATTAGCATGCCATGATTTGGAAATCCAAACAAAAACACCCCCTCAACACTCAACAACAAACAATAATGACACATTTGACTTTATTAAATATATATTTGTGAAAAATATACACACACACATAAAAAAAATGAACCACGTTTGTTTTAAAGTTTGAATTCACCAAATTCAATTCTTACCTTTTCCGCTTCCTTTAATTCCAATTCATTTGCCGCCTCCATCACCCACGCCTTCGGCACCGGCCACGGCGATCTTCACCGAAAAAACCCATTAATTTTCAGGTAATAAACTATCTAATTTCATATTCTCCATCTTTATAGTGGTGGGTTTCGTTTTTGATGATGTTCTTAAGTGAGTCAGACTGTCAAAATCAGTATGGATGGTTGACATCCAGTCTCATTAATACTCACTCGGGTATCGGGGCTGTTCCAATCTCTGTTAAAAAAATATGGGTTTCGTCCTTTTGATGATGTTAAGCCCTTGGACGAGTACGGCCGGGGGGTGTTCAAATTTTTGGCCGAAAGCGGTTAAATTTACTCTAAGTATACAAATTTTTGGGTAATAAAAACAGATTAATTTACACTACTGCACAAAAAAACATGGCCCTCAATAAGCTTCTTCCATGGTCAGGCTTGAAGCGTCAAAATCAGTATGACGATTGATATCGTTGTCTCAGGAATACTCACTCGGGTATTGGGACTGTTCCAAAATCTGTTAAAAAATGTGGGTTTTGTTCTTGATGATGATGTTCTTGGGTAAGTTAGGCTTGAAAGCATGGACGGTTGACATCCCGTCTCATGAATACTCACTCGGGTATTTGGGGTTGCTCCAATATCTGTTAAAAAATGTGGGTTTCTTTCTTGATAATGTTCTTGGGTAAGTCAAGCCTAAAACGTCAAAATCAGTATCGATGGCTGACATCCCGTCTCAGGAATATTCACATTTCACTCGGGGTATTGGAGTTGTTTCAAACACTGCTAAAAAAATGTAATCATTAAGTTTTTGAATTTGTTGCAACTGTTTGATAATTAATTATCATGCCTAATTAGTTTGACTTTATGGAGGGAATTATTATTGGTTTAATTTCACTTTTTGGCCGGATTAAAATGGTGGTTTCTAAAAATAATCATTATCTTATATTATAAGTTGTAGCCCTACTTTATACTTTGATGTCTTTTGTGTGTAGAGAAGAAAAGATGTTAGTGGTGGAAATTGGAATAAGTATATTGTATTATACTAATTGGTTGTTATCAAACTGATTAGAGTTAGGAGGATATAATATTATTATTTTGTAGGGTCTGTGATTTTGTGACATTTGATGGAGATGTGAACTTAAATTGATTTGAGTGAATGACTTGATGATGCATATGGTTTGGTATAAATCTTTTCTCTTGCACAAATTATTATTATTATTATTATTATTATTATTATTATTGGGAATTAACTTCATGCCAGTAGTTTGGCTTCTAGACATAGAAACTTGTGTTATTAGTTGCTTACAAGTTCTTGAGTTTATCGTTCGGTTTGCTGTTACCGGTTTATGATTTTGAAGTTTTGGTGCTTTTGTTTTATGTTAGCTCGGTTTGATCAAAAGAAATATTGAAGCTTGAAAGAAGTGAAATCATCATCATGGAGAATTATGAGATATTGGAACAGATTGGTAAAGGATCTTTTGCTTCTGCTCTGCTAGTCAGGCATAAACATGAAAAGAAAAAGTAAAGTTTCTTTTTTTTAATATGTAATTATGTTGGTTTCATTGTTTAATGATTTCTGGTTTGTGGCAAGAAAATTGTGTAGTTTTTGATTTGTTATTTGTGTTTTTGTCTATTTTAGGTATGTTTTGAAGAAGATTCGACTTGCTCGTCAGACTGATAGGATCCGCAGATCTGCTCTCTTGGAGGTTTTATTATTTTCCTTATGTCAAACATACATAAATTCTCAGTTTTGTTTTCAAAATTTATTGTTATTGTTGGTCATATATTGTGAAGATTCATTTTTTGAAATTGAAATTATTGAGTATGCAAATCCGATATGATTATGTATTATGCAGATGGAACTTATCTCCACTGTACAAAATCCTTTCATCGTCGAGTACAAAGATTCGTGGGTTGAAAAGGTTTGTGGTTCACTTGGATTTTTGGTGTTTACTGTTTAGTGTATGTTACCTAACTTCACTTTATAATAAATGTTTTCTCTTTCAGGGTTGTTATGTATGCATTGTTATAGCATACTGTGAAGGAGGAGATATGTAAGTTATATTTTCCAGCAATTTCACTCTTATATGACTGTTCTTGCTGTTTTATAAGTAAGTATATGTCCATATAGGGCGGAAGCAATAAAAAAAGCCAACGGTGTTCATTTTCCAGAAGAGGTTTTATTTTCTTTTATGCTTTTTAATATATTTTTTTTTAAACCCATTTATTGCATCGCTAACCTTTAACTGTAATTATTTACAGAAACTCTGCAAATGGCTCGTGGAGCTACTCGTGGCACTTGATTATTTGCACGTTAATCACATTATTCATCGCGATGTTAAGGTTAGTTGGCAATGATACTATTTATTTTTTATGAATGTAATCGTCTTACAATGTTAAAATTTTCTTTTGTATTTCCTTCAGTGTTCGAATATATTTCTAACCCGAGATCAAGATATCCGACTTGGTAATAATTAGCCACTTTCTGCATAATATCTTGAAATCATAACACATGTATCTTATTGTCTAATATTGACCACTTTTGTCTTCAGGTGATTTTGGTCTTGCAAAAATGTTGACTGCTGATGATCTTGCATCCTCGGTATTAATTTTTGTTTACCTTTATACCCTTAACAGGGTGTTAGTTTTAAGTTTAACTAATGATATACTATTAGGCCTGTAAATGAACTGAATGTTTAGTGAACAGTTCGTGAAGTGTTTGGCGGGAGGTTCATTTACGTTTACTTAATAAACGAATGAACATGAACTAATTTTTTTGCTCATTTAGTTAAACGATTCGTTCATATAGGCTCGTGAACGTTTGTTCGTTTAAGTTCGTTTATGTTCATTCGTTTACATTCATTCATATTCGTTAATATATTCATAAATTTTCCTTTTGGCCCTTTACAACTTACTCTGGTTTTAACAACCTTTAGACCCAACACATTGTTTTTTAAATTGCTTTTAACTAGTTTTAGCTTAGTATGTTCGTTCGTAAACCACTCGTCTATACTGTTACCAAACGAACACATACATATTCATTTTTCTTAACGAGCGCACCTTGATAAGAAAACCCGTTCGTGTCTGTCTGATCGGTTAAAGTTTAATGAACGGACATGAACATGCTCCGTTCGTGTTTGGTCGGCTCATTTACAAGCTTATCTGTTACCTCTCTTATAACTGCTTCACTTTCAGGTTGTGGGAACTCCTAGTTACATGTGCCCTGAACTTCTTGCAGATATACCTTACGGTTCAAAATCAGACATATGGTCACTAGGTAATTACTAAGACTGTTAATTAGGGTTTTTGGTAATCACATATTTTGGCATTTTAACATAATTATGACACATAACTTGTGCAGGATGCTGCATGTATGAAATGACCGCGTTCAAGTCTGCATTTAAAGCTTTTGTAAGTTTTCTTTTGTGAACTTACAATTTGTTAAAAGTTATATCTTTTCAGTATGTGAAGTGCTTATTATTTTTGAGCAGGACATGCAGTCGTTAATCAATAAAATAAACAAATCCATAGTGTCTCCACTTCCAACCATGTATTCAGGCACATTGTGAGTTTTCAATATACCATATGGTGATATGGTTTAGTTTTTGTTTTTTGTCACTTTCTTTTATAGTGTTTTTAAACTTTAATGATTGATTTATTTCCAGCCGAGGACTTATCAAGAGTATGCTGCGGAAAAACCCAGAAATGAGACCAAGCGTACGTAAACTTGTTACATGTTTTTAAGTTCTAACACAATTTTTCAGAATTTCAAGCTTTTAACTTTCGTTAAAGTTAGTAATTTTGACCCGTTTATGGATGTTTTTTGTAATTTCCTTTGTTTAAAAGTTGGTATATACCTAAAGGATAACACGCGTAATTTACTTAGTAGATTGTCATTGTAACTATATAAGTATTGAAATCGTATTTAAGGAAAGAAGATTTTGTGATGACTCGTTTTGACTTTTGACTCGATGTTCTTACTGTTTGACTTGTTGACTTTGTAGGCTGTTGATTTGCTCAAACATTCACATCTTCAACCTTATGTACTTAAACTCCACCTTAACATGAACGGGCCTAGACGCCATACACTTCCAGCCCAGTGGCCCGATTACAACTACGGAAAGAAAACAACGTTCATTGAGCCCGAAGTCCGGCCCGTTAATATACACAACGGGAAAAGACCGTCTTTTAGCAGTGACAGGGGTTTGAATCCTAGTGTATCTGAACATGATCAATATTCTTCGTGCTCACATAATTCAAGAAAGCTATCGATTGGTAGTGTTGAAGAGTATATACAAACTGAGAAGTTAGTAGCTGCCAGGTCAGCAAATGCTGTTAGAACTCCTAGAGTCACAGTCACTCCTGTAAAACATTCTCCCAGAAGACAAATTGCTTCACCAAATATAATAAGGAGTTCGGATCGTGATGTGGTGAGTTCTTGTTATTTCAAATATAAACTAACTTCCCGCCGAATGATTCACATAATGTTCGGTTCATTTACAGGCATAAATGTGTAATTAATTCTTTTTATTGTTTTAAATTTTTTAATACAAACTAATTAATCTCTGTTCTGTTTTCAGCTTCCAGTATCACAAACACCAGCCAGCATATCGTCACGAACAACTCGTCGGGCATCTCTACCCTTATCAACCTGGCTCACGAAACCACATTTGGGTTTTGAATCACCTGATGTATCAGTCAACGCTCCACGCATCGACAAAATGACTGAACTACCCTTAACCTACACACAACAACCGGATATCCTACCAGCCTGCAAAACTTCCTCAACATCCGCTCAATGCTCTTCCGCGACTTCCTCAAACACCATCCAAGACCGGTCTGTCACAATTGACACGTGTACAGTTAAGACCATTAACCAAACAAGCGCCAGTGGGGCACACTCGACAAACAATAAGAGTGATGACATGTCATCAGATTCACGGAGGCGTCGGTTTGACACGTCATCATACCAACAACGAGCCGAGGCGTTAGAAGGGTTGTTGGAGTTTAGTGCACAACTTATGCAACAACAACGGATAGAAGAGTTAGCGGTTTTGTTGAAACCGTTTGGCCCCGAAAAGGTGTCGCCTAGGGAAACCGCAATTTGGTTGTCAAAGAGCTTGAAGAGAACCGGGCCCGCGACAGGAACCGGGGTTAGTGTTGTGGGGAATTTGTAGTAGGTTCCGGTTTTATGAACTTTTGTCATGTTTTGTTGCTTGTTCATGTAAACTAGGATGAGATCATGTCACGTGAGTCGAGTCCCATAAGTTGAAACCGAACAAGTCTCGGTTGGATCCTGGACCAGCTCGTTTTAGGTAAAATGATAGAAGTTGACACGTTTAGTTCTAACTTGTTACAAGTTGTATTGAATAAACATCGGAAACCGGATGTTGCATATTGTGTGTTTTGAGACCCGAACCGTCAAATCGGTTAACGAATATAGTTCCACATATGATTTTTTAAAGCATTTGAAATTAGCTTAATAGAATTTTAGTATATTTAGCTTGAGCTAATTAGGCTTGAACATTAGCATTACAATTTTGCAAAGTCTACCTTGCTTGCTCTAGTAAATATAAAAAGTCCTGAATAATAAAAGCCCAGCCCAATCAATGAATATTGAATATTGATTGCTTGTAAAAAGCAGCTAAATAACTTTTTTTAACTCTTTTTCTTACATGTGACTTTGACTTGTTTAGCTTACAACAATGATCATAGTTTATGTACTTTTCTGCTAATGTAGGATATATAATCAAGATGTATGAAAGCTAGAAAAGATGTATGAAAATAATCACAAACTAAACTGTTTTTCATACACTTTATGTAAACTGCAGTTTAAAAAAAAGGTGTATATTGATTGGAAAAGATGTATGAAAACAAACCCCATTATCATACATTTGTAGCATGAATTTAGGTCTTCATATATAGCTTTTAAAATTATATAATGTAAACAAGTTATCCAAATTTCTAGCAAATGAAGTAAAATTATTTGTCGGGCAGAGGTGCAAATACAATCGGTTAAGCTAACCTAACGAGAAGTCAAAACCGGTTATCATCCAACATAAGTGAAGCCAAGAGAGGTCACCTGTTAATAAGGTTAATAATCACCAAACCGAACCGGTAACATAGGTTAGGGATTTTCCACTCCAAAACTATTGACAATAACCGGTTTTGACTGTTTGACCAAAAACGGTTTCGTTTTGTAGCTGATATTCTAGAAACCGGTTAACCAGTATTTGCACCTCTATTTTGGGGTCTCACGATATATATCAAATGTTGACATAATGAAAATCAATCATGGTCTAGTAAAAAATATGATACAAACAGGTTAGCCAATTCCCAGATAATTAAGTTTTGAAACATGTCTCTCAACAATTTAAGGGTTTATTATCATAAAAGTAAAGCATAGTTGCATTTTGAACTGATTTATTTTTTAACACAATGAAAATTTGATATTAATAAAACTTTAAATAGACCTATTAATTGTTTTAAACTGTTTAAAAGAACTTATTCTTGAACTTTGAATTTGAAACCTTGCACGGCACCCTTTCCTTTATCTACGTGGAATGGTGAAGACATTCCAATTTTCATCAATCAAATCAAAATGTACATATGTATGTGTAATTTTATGAACAATCAAATCATTATGTTGAGATTTTTTCATACCAAAACAACATAACAGTAATAAAATGTACCTCAGAAAGGTCCTGAGTTCAAAAAACCTACATAGCCTGTCTTTCATAGCATTGCCTCATAAACTTTGTTTTTTTTTTAATACAAACCTCATACTTATTATTGCACATGTTATCAAACTTTCACATTAGGTAAACAGATTTAAAACAAATATATATAGGCGAACTAAACGCATGAGTCTTGTTTTACGAAGTGTACAAAGTCATTAAGACGTGGCACACGTCCTTGGACAAGAGGTAAATTTGTTCACGCCATAACTACGCACATAAGTTACATAATTACCCATAACTAAATACACACAAATATTACACGACATAAATAATTATGCAACAAATATAATAATTACGCAACCTAAGTATAATTACATACGTTATAGCGGTTATATGCATGTAAATTGACGTTTTTCTAAAGGAAAATATTTTTTTCAAACTATAACAACAGTACCTCAATTTAAAGAAAACTAGATCTCCATGAATGGAAGTCATTTATATGTTACATTGAATGCATGATATCACTTTAGTACAATGTTATGATGTGTCTAATTTGAATATCTTCAATCATTTTGCTAAAAGAGTTTGTATATGTCATCTTATGTTTCTGATCCCGAGCCCTTCAACGTCTTTTAATGCCACAGCTTTGAACACTAATTTTTGAACTTGTATTATTGCCTCCAAAAGGAGTTTTCTTTTGATACCTTTCAAAGTTTCAATAACGTCAAAAAGTGTTTTAAAAAGAGAGAGATAATAATACATTAGTAAACTACCAAGCACCACTATAGTTAATGTAACCTGACCCTTAATGGAGAGTGTTTTTGCTTTTCGGTGTGACGATTAAATTTATCGACAATCGTCTTTTAGTTTTCAGTAAGAATTAGCACATAAAATGTTTCATGAATTAGCACATAAAATGTTTCATGACAACTAAATTCCACTAAATTATATTCATTTGTTATGAAAACAGTTTCTAAACTTGTAAAAATTAACAAGTAAATTACAATAAAGTGTATTGGTTTTTATTAATTTAAACTATTATCTTTTGGTCGATGCCGGTCTAAATAACGAATTGGGTTCTGACGGTCCCAACTTTTAACGTATTTGTTCCCAACAGTCGGCGACTAACAGAATCCTAACGCCGTTAGTTGCAGGTCGCCGGAAAAACGTTTTTGGAAAAACTTAACATTGTCGTCCCAAGAATCTTTTTAACTTTGTACCGGACCTTTAGAAACTTTTTTGTAGTAAAAGCCCCAATTTTTTAGATCGCCGGAACTCTAGGACCATCGTCGGAATCAGTTGATGGTGCTCAAGTGGTGGTGATTGGTTGGTGGTGGCGGCAATGTTTAGATGATGTTTTCCGGAAAAGAATGTGACTTTTCCGGGTAAAAACGTTTTCCGGTGACCTGCAACTAATTAACAATGTTAAGACTCTGTTAGTCGCGGACCTTTGGGAACAAGTACGCTAAAAGTTAGGACCGTCAGCAGTCAATTCGTTAGTTGAGACCGATATCGATAAGAAACGATAATTGAGATTAATAAAACCAGCATATCTTCAAATAACTAAAAAACATGCCATCAAGTTGGTAATATTAACGGTGTATGTTTTTACTCGTAAAAAAATTCGAGGGTCTTGATCAACCGAATCAAAGAGGAGATTAAAAGATGTATGTTTCTATATGTCAAAAACTGGAGGGAAATGAGTAGGACTTGTTCGGGAAACACGGTGTATTTTTTTTCTTGTTGAGAAGTAGTAATCTGATGCAACGTAGTCATACGTTGTGCTCAACTAGTCTAGCTTTTTGCTATGCTACGTTATTGTTTCAATAAAATTTTCCATTAAAGAAAACAACATGCCAAAAATAGTCATAAACTTATAAGATGAAACACCATTTATCCATCAAAAAAGTGAAACCTAACCTAACATAAAAATTGATTAGTAAGAAACATATGGACCCTTTATTGACACAGATTTAGAGGTGAAACTTGCTTTTGATTTTGGATAAAGAGAAAGCTGAGCCATGTGTCTATCTTGCTTTATTCATATTTTCATTTTCTGCTGCAAATATTCTTCTACGATTGGTCACGTTGTTTCATTCGATGCACAAGACTATGATGACGTCATCAGGCACGCCTTCTGTTCTTTGCTCAGCGTATTTATGGATGTAAACGGTGGCAGAGAGACAGTTGCTGCTGACCGTTGTCGAGGAACACAGGAGTTTGGAATCCTTGGTCGGCCGCTCATGTTTCACTATCTGCTTGCTTCATGTTTGTTTTTAACCTTGTTTTGCACTTGTTGAACATGTTTTTTATGGATCATTGGTTACTTATTTTGAGAATGTTGATACAAAGTTACTAGCACAAAGTGTTTGGTTTCGTGGACGTGTTTAGTTAAATGGGCTGGTTTCGTGTTAATAAATCATGTTGACTTATTGACGTGTGTGTTTTTTACGGTTTCTTCAAAAGGTGTTTTGTTTTATAAGGTTGTTTTCTTACACCAAATATGAGATGTGAGTTCGCCACATATATGACGCAGTAGACTATCGGGTTTTTACATTTCACATCTCAAAAGATGTGTTATGATCGGGTGAAATGTGAAATGTAGTTGTGAGATGAGGTGGAGTGAAGTGTTAAGTTATTAATTGTTTTAATTCTTTTTAAAGAAAAAAACCCTGTCCTCACGTCCACTAGTACGTTCACATTCGTGCCGCGGGTGTGACCTGTTATGCGCTCTTGACGTCTATGTAGTTAGGGGCTGGGGGCTCATGCCAATTTACACCCATCAAAACATATGGCCTAACATGTGTTGTCTCACTCAACTCACCATTTCATATAATCTTTATAATACAAAAATTCGAAAGAATTTTCTTGTTTTAATTTAAGTATTTACTAAATAAAAGTAAAACAAAAAGATAATATTAATTAAAAAACTTAAAAGTTACGTAGAAGAATACATCACTTGAAATTGAAGAAAAAAAAAGGAATGTAAAGACATAAATACATGGTCATCATGTAAACAAAACTCTTAAATATGTTCAATTAAATCCGTACGAAGATCATAGAAAGTATAAAGGATTAATAAAGAGAATAGAAAGTGAGTTTGTATAAAAATATTTAGTTTACGTTGGTATTTATAGAAAAAATTTGAAACTTTATAATGATCCTTTTTTAAATAATTGGGTAATGGTCGACTCATTAGATGGTTCGTTGGCTTCTCATGAGCGTGAACTCACCCACACAACACCGCCTCACGCAAGGCTCACACAATGTCTGCATGTTGCACTAGTGCGAGCCACACGACATGTCAACCCTCGCATGATGGGTTCACGCAATACTCCATTTAGACTAACTTCGACTAGTTGAATATTTATTTAAAACATAAAAGTTTAAAGAAATACGAGTGTGTGGTTATGTAGTTTATATGTAATTGTTTTACAAAGATTTATGTCTTTTTGTTATGTTTTATTTTTCTGGTAGTAATCTCTTTTTTTACTTAAATGAGTTGAGGGGGGCAAGCCAGGAATACTGGAGTAATATTTGTATATTAGACATGATTTTCGGGTTTGTAAGTTCGTGTAATGTACAAGTATATATAACTAGTCAAACAAAAACACAACTCATTTAACAACCATGCATGTAAGAAAGTAATCCCAACTTAGACTTCTACACTTTCATTTTTTTCAACCCATTCATCACCCATGTATGGTATAAAACTTTTCCCTTATTATAGTGTATACTTACAACAATCCAGGTCTTCAATTCACATGCTCGACTATATAGGTTGATTTCCACCATATGACAAACTTGAAGACTTAACATCTCAATTAACTTTCACTTGGGAGATTTTCGACCAAATTTAATTTTCCAACCGGGAACTCTAGTCACAAAAATATTTCCATTTGAGGATTGACATCCAAATAAAATTAACCACTTTTTGGGGATTTATATTTTAAAGCCAATTACCAATTAAGGATTGAGCACCCAAATTTATCACTTAGAAATTTATATCACATTATCAACTACCAAATGAGGGTTTAATCCCAAAACAATTTCTCTAGGGGATTAATGCCCCAATGTATATTAAACATGTTTATACTAGGCTAAGTCAGCATGCAATACAACATCAACTAACATGTTTACTATCTTCTTACTCGTTACTCTTAAATATAATCATAAGAAATTGCAAAAGTAGGAGCTAATGTGATCACAAATTAGCACATATGCAAGAAAAATCATAAAACCACTTAATCATAATATTGTTTGCATTATTTATGATTTGCATGTGTATACATCCTCGATTGCATGTGCCTAGGAATGTTAATGATAGAATCTTAGAATTTAGGAACTTTGGTCTCCAAACTCCTCGTTCGGATTAAAGTTTCAAGGTATTCCTTTGGAGTCAAGGTAAAAAAGAAGATCAGTTGAAAATAATAAGTCAATGGTGTCGTATTCAAAATAATAAGTCAATGGTGTCGTATTCAATTGATCTTCGTTTTCTCGGTAAAAGATATTCTCAACTACCAAAATTTCATCTTCAGAGGCAAGGAAAAGAAGAAGACACTAGGGACAGTTATAAGAGTTACGTGTTTGTGCATATGGAAAGTCTGGAATAACAAGATCTTCATCAATATAGCAACAAAGATTCAAAACATCATTGGTAATATAAAGACGATAAGCTTTCTTGGGTGAAAAATAAAACGGAAGTTCCGTCAATAACTTAAAACAAATATTGGTGTAAATTTTGTTTTACATGATTCATTGCAACGTTATTTTATTTTCTTGAGGTTTTAGATTCTATATAAGCTCTAATATAAGCTCTAGTATAAATCCTCGGTCCAAAAAAAAACATCAATATCTTTGTTGATGACATTTTAGGATACTTTTTGTTAAATTTAATGACAAGTTTGAGCTTTATATAGGATTGGGGAAAAGTTGTTGGGAAGAAGAGATAGCCATTGGAAGTGGTAACATAGACCCAGTCCCAAAATGGTGTAAACATATATACGACGGAATAATATAAAACGAGATTATCGAGACTTAATATTTGTTTTATCAAAAGCAGCCGCTATCATGACTTTTATTCAAACTCCTCATTATTTTATAATCATATGTATATCCGCTATGGATTTTGTATGTTTCCGTTCTTTAAAAAAAATGAAAATCAAACCCCACATACCAACAATTTTTATAAAACAAATTTATTTTCAACCCTTCTAGTTTTATAAAATTATATAATTTAGTTATAATAGATGATCTGAATGTGGCTAGTGAATTGAGATCCCTATAGGCTAGATCCTTATGAGCAGGTATACCCCATAAGATAAGGGGCTATTCGTAGTGAAGTCGTTATTATAGACTATATATGCTCGTTCAATGATGTTCGTAATAACATGTAGCTAATACGGTGTAATAGATGGTTCCAACGCTTGTTATCCAAATGTTTGCTTGGTTGGAGCGATTACACTAGTGTAGCCCTACCCTTGCTAGTAAATTCATATGTATTTTCTAAGGGCCCGTGTTTGTTTTCAGCTCACACTCGGTGTTCGACGAAACAAATGCTGAATCAAATAAATTCTAAACTTGTCATGAAATGGTGTTAAAAAGTATTGTGAGTACTTTTTAACACTTGATGTATCAAACATGACTCATATTTTACTTACAATGGCATGACCTTATTTGTTTAGTGAAATTCAGTGATTTCTCATTTTCTTGTCTTTTCTACTGATGTTGTATTCCTGTTAGTTTCTTATAACACTTGATGGATAGACTGAGAACTCGTGTTCTTGTTGTAATTACTTTGTTATGCATCTTCTAACACTTTTCAATACCACACTTTTAATCTTTTGTCTAAAACATATCATATTGCTCGGGAGCAAATTTTTTGTACATCTAGTATCTAGTTAGATGTGTAAATAGTTAATTTCTTACACAAATTATTTAATGTAATCCTTGAACCTATGATATTAGTATCTTTAATATATTTCATTTTAGACGAAAGTGCCTATAGCCTAATGGCTTCAAACTATGTACACAATGGTGATCCTTCACAACACAAGTGATGGAGTATTTTAGTTTAGATAAAAAAATGTAGATTTAGAAGTAGCACAAAAAGAGTGTGGCTTTGTCGTTTTAAAAATAATATACTTTACATAAGTGAAATATTATTATTTTATGACATATTAAATTCTTTTAGAAGGAAAGAAAAAACTTATAATTAAATAGGCTGTAATGGAGCCAAAATTAGTAATTGCAATAATATATAGTTAAAAGACATATTCATATTGCGGGTGTAATAATGAGACAACAACATGTGCCTTTAAAAACTATATCCTAAAAATGCTATGTAAATCTTAGTTAAACCGGTGGGTCCCTTCTCATTAGCCAATCAAGGCCAACCGTACAATAATTAAATTGAAATGTTGAGTTGGTAATAATTTAATAATAATAAATATATATTATTACTAAATCCGATATGATTTCGTCAAATATGTAAAGAGTACTTTTCTTAGAAAAATATCAAATTCTTTTAACTTGGTCGTAAAAAAATCAAAGTCATAAAATATCAAATAACTTTGTGTCATAAAACAAAAGAAAAGTTATATTTTTGTTTTTCTTTGTGAAATATAACAAAAGGCTAGTTATTTGAAGCCATAACCTTTTCTTTTATTCAATATTAGAGTTTCTAAAGAGTAAACAGACATAATAAGAAGTAAAGCAGCCCAAATCGGATGTACATCGGTTACATGATTTCAATTAATAAAATTTACTAAAACGAATCAGAAACAACCAAAGGTCTAAAACGAATCATCTTGGTTGGCTTCCGAAAAACAATATACTAAACCACCAAGGCACTAACTATGATTTCAATTAATAAAAATTAGATGGACTGGTTTGGCGGGTTGATCGAACTAACGATGTTAACATTATAAAAGTTTAAACAGATTTTTCTTAAAATTATTAGTTTCCATTTAAACTCTTAAAATGATAAACCCAAGTCACATATACAATAAAAATATACATATATTCAAAAATAAAACAAAATAAGCATAATAGAGGTTAAATGATATTCGGTTACATGATCAATTCCAACCAAACCGTTGGACGGTCTGTTAAACTGCCAAAAGCAATTATATATATAGCCGAGTTCAATCCAACCTTTAATAGACACTAAACCCCCAAACAAAGTGAACCGTACTAATCTCAAATTCACCAAACTAGTCACTTTGGTTATGTTTAAACGGTTAAGAACACCCTTACTAGAAACTAAGATGAGCTTAAATTTTCACATTTTAACATATAACTTAAAACTTTTCTCAAATCTAGTTTAATCAGAAAGCTCAATTTATCAAAAATATATTTATTTAGAAACCATCCTCAATAAAAAAATATTTATGACGATTAGTTTTCAACTTTTCATAATCCCAACATTGATAAAAAAAACAGCAATTCTCATAAAGTATAATCAAACTTGTATGACGCATATGTTGACCCACTTTATATTCAAACTTGATAAAAGTTTACTTGATCAAATTCCAGATAAAATCACTTTGTAAAAAGACATAATTACAAATTTTGTCCTTTAAAATAAGTCGAATTACGGTTCGTGTCCTTTGTTAAGTTTCCTTGCAGGCGGTGTACTTTAAACTTTTTTTTCCAACAAGTTTTGTCCTTTACGCTAACTGGGTTAGAAAAAGTCAGTTAAATGCCCTCACGTGAGAGCATGTGAGGGCATTTTTGTCTTTTCGTCTACCCTGCAACTTCATCATCATCATCTTCTTCTTCTTCATTTTGCATCTCTTTCTTCCATAACTCATCCACCACCACCAAACCCACCACCAACACCCACCTTCACCCCACCATTCAACCTCCAGCAACCACCACCAAACCCACCAACCTCCCATCCCAAACCCAATTACATCTTCCAGACCAAACCAAAAACCCCAATTCCATCACCGGATCATAATAATAACTCAATCCGGAGCTTCCAATTCCGTCAACTCGCCGGAGCTTCCATCACAACTCGCTGGAGCTTCCATTTTCTCACAATCAGAGCATAATAATAACTCAATCCACCCACAAACCCACCAACACAATGGTCAACAACAAACGCAAACCCCGGCGACAATCCAACACTGACCCACGAAACCCACACCCCCAATTCCCACCACCACCACCTCCGCCGCCGCCGTAAACCCACTGTCCAAAACCCAGAATTAACAGATCTTCAATTGAGGCTTTAACCTGGTCGATTGTTCCGGTGATTCTTCCGGGAACGATTGTGACTTCCACGAGGCCTGTTAACTTTCCGATGGCGGGTGAAGGTGGCCGGAGTGGCGGCGGCGGCGCATGTGTCTCTGAGAGAGGCCAAGTGCGGCGGCGCGGGGTGAATGTGGCCGGTGCGGCGGCGGCGCGTGAAGTCCTAATAATTGAAGACGGTGGTTCGTCTTCCGGTTTGAATGGGCCAGTTGAAGAGACAGAGGATAAATGATATAAGTGGTGTATGTATGTGTGTAGACTAATCTTTCTGATGATGGGTATGTTAAAGTTTCCATTTTTCTTGGTTTTCTTGATGGATGTTGTCTGTATATAAATGATAATAAATGAAGACAGAATTACAAATGGTGGGGTGAAGGTGGGTGTTGGTGGTGGGTTTGGTGGTGGTGGATGAGTTATGGAAGAAAGAGATGCAAAATGAAGAAGAAGAAGAAGAAGATGATGAAGTTGCAGGGTAGACGAAAAGACAAAAATGCCCTCACATGCGTCTCACGTGAGGGCATTTAACTGACTTTTTCTAACCCAGTTAGCGTAAAGGACAAAACTTGTAGGAAAAAAAAGTTTAAAGTACACCGCCTGCAAGGAAACTTAACAAAGGACACGAACCGTAATTCGACTTATTTTAAAGGACAAAATTTGTAATTCTGTCTTGTAAAAAAGCAAATCAACCCCCAAAACAAAAACAAAAATAAAATTAAAAAAATAATAATAATAAAATAATTAACTACCCGACCCGACCCGACCCGTATTAGTAACATTTATATCCTCTATAAAAACTAGACAGAATTACAAATTTTGTCATTTAAAATAAGACGAATTACGGTTCGTGTCCTTTTCTAAGTTTCCTTGCAGGCGGTGTACTTTAAACATTTTTTTCCTGCACGTTATGTCCTTTACGCTAACTGGGTTAGAAAAACTCAGTTAAATACCCTCACATGAGGCGCATGTGAGGGTATTTTTGTCTTTTCGTCTTTCTGACTCCATACTCTTTCCACTGTTCCTCTTTCTCTCTCTAATCTAAACCACCGGAAAGCTGCTCTGCTTTCTCCGGTGATAACTAACTCCGGTAATCCTTTCCGGATATTAATTCGTGACGTCAGCAATCATTATTCTTCATACTCACGGACTGGATCCTCGATACGGTGTTATCACCTGCCCCCATCCAAGCTCAGATTGATTCATCATCATAGCCTTTATCATCTAAATGAGATGATTACAGGGCTGCCACCGCCACCCACAATACATGGCCAGAACGTCGCGGCAACGGCAGTGAAAACCCCATTTTCTGTACTTTTTTCCACTGTACAAATATATAAGTCAACATGACACCACCAAACCGCTGCCACCTAGGGTTGCAAAATTGAACCCAGCAACAGTAGAGTATTATGAAGTGTGACACCGGCAACGAATCCTCAACACTTAACCAATCGAGGCTTAGTCCATTCGACAGCTGCAACATCCGTTGCCACACCAAAAATAGAGTCATCAAAGCCATATCATAAACCGCAAATGCTTCTCAATCTAACCCAACTCTTAATCGAGTTTCAGTCTGCTCAACAACTGCAACTAATGCCATATGCATCAACCAACTCATATAATTGAACAAGACCGAATCGTAATTGTACCATAATCAAACCAAAGACAACAATGTCTTACTTGACCGATCGAGGCCTGGTCGGTTCGACAGCTGCAACGTAAATTGCCAGGCCAAAAATCGAAATCCACCTCCCTACCATACCTCCGCAACCACCACACTACCGCCACCAAGGGTTTCGAAATTGAACCCGGCAACAGCACAGAAATGATCGATGGAAGCGAGAAAGAGGTAGAAATCGACATCCAGAGCCGTTGATATGATCCTTGAAGAAAAAACAATATATGTGAATCCTTTGTCTCTCTCTATAAAATGAAACCAAATTTGGTGACTATAAAGTTCTAATTCGAAACCCGGCAGCAACATCCTCCACCGTCGCGTCACCACCACAACACCGCCACCTAGGGTTTCGAAATCGAACCCGGCAACAGCAAGTGACGATAACGATCAACGGTGGAGGAAAGAAACAGGTGGATATGGCGGTGAACGGTGGTGGTGGCTGGTTGCAAAAAAGGCAGTGGTTGCCGGAGGTTGGATGGGGGCAGGTGATAACACCGTATCGAGGATCCAGTCCGTGAGTATGAAGAATAATGATTGCTGACGTCACGAATTAATATCCGGAAAGGATTACCGGAGAAAGCAGAGCAGCTTTCCGGTGGTTTAGATTAGAGAGAGAAAGAGGAACAGTGGAAAGAGTATGGAGTCAGAAAGACTTAAAGACAAAAATACCCTCACATGCGCCTCATGTGAGGGTATTTAACTGAGTTTTTCTAACCCAGTTAGCGTAAAGGACATAACATGCAGGAAAAAAAATGTTTAAAGTACACCGCCTGCAAGGAAACTTAGAAAAGGACACGAACCGTAATTCGTCTTATTTTAAAGGACAAAATTTGTAATTCTGTCTAAAAACTAATCTCTTGTGACAAAAACAATAACAGAATTCTCACACCACCACCAAAATGGACAGTTTATGGCAAGAGTACAACACCACAACCACCGGCACCGGCACCTTTCAGCTGCCGGAGAGTCCACGTAAGCCAATGGAGTTCTTATCCAGGTCATGGAGTGACGCCACTCTCAAAACTCTGCATTCTCCGCCGTCTCCGTTGATTTCAAAGTCCGGAGCCACTAGAACCACCACAAACTCTATTATCACGCCCGACACTAACGCCCTTGACGCGGCCGAGGACATGGTCACGACGGAAACGCTTTCAGGAAACACGTTTTCGTTCGCCTCGTCCGCCACTTCGCAGCTCGTCCTTGAGCGTATCATGTCACAATCGGTAAAATAAAATAATTAAATTGCTCGTAATATCCGTGCGTTATACAGCGATAAACACTATTATTACACTTACAGATCACCTAATATTAAAAGTGTAATAATAGTGTTTTTCCATTTCGGATCGCTGTATAACGCTCGTAAATTACGAGCAACACCTGAACTACTAACAACACTGTTATTGTTAATAGTTCTGTTGCTAGTAGTTACAGGTCAATACAGAGTGTGATGTTAACAGATCACGCGGTTAGGATTGTATTAAATGTTGTGTGTTATAATGTGGCAGGATCTATCGCCGTTGGCTTCAGGGAGACTGTCACACAGTAGTGGACCACTGAACCCGTCGCACATGGAAGAAACCGACAGTCCACACATCTCACCGTCCGACGAGTACGACGACGTCATTAAGGTAGTATATTGTATCTACAATTTCCATTTCAACAAAAGTAAATGCTTATTAACAGTTATACATTACTTTCCTTATTTATAGATCTCTAATTATTTTGCTCTAACTTTTGCCTTAATTTGTTGACAAGCCTCGTTAATTGTTCATGATGTGAATATTTACATTAGGGACAATATCGGTACTGTACATACTGAAAACGAGTAACCGGAACGAATTTTTGGTATGGTACCGAAACAGAACGGTACTAACACTGAAAACATGAAAAGACGAATACAGGTACCAGTACTGACCGTGTTCGGTATAGTACCTGCAATGTTGTAGAAATCGATAGTTGCTAATTAGGATTAATCGGATTGGAATTTATATGTAACAATTTAAATGTACATCAATTTTTACTGATTTTGACCAAACAGAGATTATTTTGCTTTCTGATTTGCCTCAATTTGTTGACAAGCATGTTTCACCATTTAAATATTTACTGTACAAATATTATTATTATTTGTTTATTGTATTGTGAAATAGGGTGATAGAGGACAAATAAATGATTTGTGTGATCTGTTTTATTGCTTTAGAATCTGAACTGAAAGAAAAAAAGTGAGACCTTCAGTACTCTATGACTTTAACTTTATTATCCATTCAAGCGACAAGTTTTCTTTTTGTATTTTTTTGCAGCTTTTCTTTTTAGTTTTTACTTTGACTATCATATCCCCAATAATTAACAAACTTTAATCTTGTAAAAAAATACAGTTTTTGCGGGCCAACAACACGCTCCAACCGTTGTTTGCCAACAGTCGGAGCGCGTACGTGGCGGGCAGGTGCAGCACCACACCCGCTGGGAAGACGGTGGGAAGGTGGTTAAAGGAGAGGAGAGAGAAAAAGAAAGAGGAGACCCGGGCCCACAACGCGCAGCTCCATGCTGCGGTGTCGGTTGCTGGAGTGGCGGCTGCAGTGGCCACTATTGCAGCAGCCACTGCAGCAGCCTCGGCGTCTAGTAAAGATGAACATGTGGCCAAGACTAATATGGCGGTGGCTTCGGCTGCCACTTTGGTGGCGGCACAGTGTGTAGAGGCGGCCGAGGCGATGGGGGCTGAACGAGAACACCTTGTGGCTGCGGTTAGCTCTGCAGTTATTGTTAAATCCCATGGAGATATATTGACTCTCACCGCTGCGGCTGCAACTGGTAAACCCTAAACCGGTGACTTGTTTAGCTAAATGAATTTTGGTTATATATCTAATGGTTGGGTAAACATGAAAAAAGTGTGAATGAGATGAATCATTTGTGAGCTACTCGAGATCGGCTCGCTAAGAACTCAAAGTGAGCGCCGTTTAAACCTGCGGCTTTTATTAAGACTCATTTACTCGCGAGCCTAAGGAAGCCTTTTATTTATATATTTATTTGTAATGTACTAAATATAAACATTTTTATAATAATAAAAGTAATTGTTACAAAATTGTAAAGATATTTAAATAAAACAGTTAATAAGTAATAAATAAGCCGAGCCTGCTCGAGCTTGATATCTTACAAGATGGTTTCATAAAAAAATTCCACCTGCCCGTTTGACCCATATGGTTTAATAATGTGAAACTTTTTAAGATTTGACTAAACCGTGACCCGTGTTCTCTGTTTTTAGCACTACGTGGCGCAGCAACGTTAAAGGCAAGGGCACTAAAGGAAGTGTGGAACATTGCGGCGGTGATACCAGTGGAACGAGGACTTAAAGAAAGTAAAAGCCAAGGAAAGAACAACAGCTATGGTGAACAGACTCCCTCAGAAGAGAACTTTTTGGGTATATGTAACCAAGAGCTGCTAGCCCGTGGGAGTGAGCTTCTCAAACGCACCCGTAATGGTAAGTCTAAGAGTAATTAACATAGTTTTAGGTTGAGTTGGTTAATAAATCTAGTGTTGTTGGCAAATGTAACGCAGGCGATCTTCATTGGAAAATTGTGTCGGTTTACATCCATCGAACGGGTCAAGTGATGCTAAAGATGAAGAGTAAACATGTTGGTTCTACCATCACAAAAAAGAAGAAAAGTAAGTTATCATATGATTTTTGTGATTGTTTAGGTTGTTAATATCTGTTTTTAGAAACTAAAATGAGCATTTTATTTTCATGAATTTTAAAAGGTTATCATACTGTTTTTTAAACGATGTTTTTAAAATAAAAAAATGGTGTTTTACTTACATACATGTTGGTTGGTGTTCGACCCACTCGGCCCATTTGGCACATTTTATAAGGCATAAGCTAACATTATGGATTTCACTTATTTGGCCCATTTGACACGGCCATTCTAGCGTTCTTCATAAGGTGCTAAATGGGCTGTGTTTACGGGCTGAGGGGGGTCCAACTACACACGAACACGAAAATTTGTCACAAGCCCAAAAGGAGTATCAGACACCGACAACGACATGAATATATGCGCGTCGACACAAACATGACCTGCTTAACTATGACATGATACACTTTTTTTTCGAAAAAAACAAACAAATAAGGTTAAGCGGGTCTGAAAACCTACCAGATTGACTCGAGCCTGCCTAGTTTGCCAAAGGTGTTTGCCATTTCTACCTAAACTAACCCAAACACGTTTAAACAAAATCCAAACCCGTGAACTTCATGTTAAGTTCATGTCATATAAGAATTTCACACCTAACCTTATCAAACATTATTTTCTCACAATAAGTTTTATTACAATTTACAACTAATTATCTAATTATCAAAAATTACATACTTACTTCAAAGCATAGATCTAAACCTATTTGCGGGTGGTTGCAGATGTGGTGTTGGAGGTGTGCAAGAACATGTTGGCATGGCCCGGGAGACACCTATTTGATGGCGGTGAGGAGCGACATTATTTCAGGTTGAGGACTGTTGGACGTGGGTTGGTTGAGTTCGAGTGTAGGACAAAAAGAGAGTATGATATGTGGACTCAAGGTGTGTCTAGGCTTCTTGCCATTGTAGAAGAAAGGAAGTCCAATAAGTAAAACCATAAGAAGATCAAGAACAAGTGTGGGGAGGTATATTGTAATAACCAATGTCTATGTGTGCTTAGGAAACTTATAAGCATCTACCTTTTAATGCTATAACTTATTGTGATTCAAAATTATGTATAAATGGGTTGATTTGGGTTGTTATTAATTATTTTATTTAAATTATAAAATCGTATAGAAATGAAATATTATAGGTAAAAAGAAACCAGACCGAACGGGTTAAAAGTCCTATTAACGTCTCGAATAACCAATCATCCATATTGCAACAAAAGAACAAGGAATAAAACTATTTGATGTGTTTGTTTAAATCGGCTTTAGGTCGAATCAGGTTATGCTTTCATCTAAAACATCAAACAGCTAAACGAGTAACGCGAAACTACCTGGGCTTGAGACCGGGCTCAAGCTTATACTGCAAGTCTGCAACAGTGCAACAGACTGCAACTCATCTAATAAATGGGCTTGAGTCGATATTCAGATATTGTGTTCGGCGACGCTCACAAGCCCAAAGGAGAATGAAACCAAAATCCAAATGACTATGGACTAAAAGGCTTATTTTGGCAAAATCTCAAGCACTAAAATTTAATCTGCCCTAAACTAATTAACAAATGGCACACGAGTAAAGCCTGAGCCGGGTCGATTTTGAAAAACACTCACAAGACACAAGCTTTAGAAATAGAGCTTTAAACGAGCATCGTTAAAGCTCAAGCTCTTAGTAATTAGACGAGTCAAACTCAAGCTTAAGAAATCTTATAAATGACGACTCGTTTACACGTCTAATCAAAAGCAACACAATCTATATTATAACACATTAACTACTAAACTAGTGTATTGAAAAACAAAACTTATTATTGTAAGAATATAGTTTCAAAATCCATATTTAACACAAAAAATATATTAAAAAGATGGGAAAAACGTTTTGCAAAAATCATATTTCGGGTCAGCTAGACCTTTCATGTTTTGTCTCATACAGAAGTAGATATACATCTTTTCTGGAATGTCATTATCGTAGTCCTACCAATATCGTTTAGAATATGTGGAGTTTTTTTTTGGTATTAGGTATCGGTACACCGTATTAGGTACCGGTACCCGTACCTTCCTTTGTTTTTCTCTATAATTTTTTATGATTTTTTGGGACATTTTGTATGTTTTTGGTAGTATGTTTCACGATTAAAAATGAATTTTGTATGATTTTTAGTTTTCTTGATTATCTACCCATGTTACGAATGAATTTGATACAATCAATGGATATTAGGAGAAAAAACAAAACTAAAGCAGATATCGTATCGAACCAGTGCATTCAATACGACAGTTAGTATCCGACTTTAATCAAATTTGATATCAATATATTCATATCAGGAACCCTTATGATACAGATTATTACTTAGACTTACCACACACAATAGGAAAGTTATTGTAGCGTAATACAACTTAAGCAAGAGCCAAATATCGAGCCCAAGGGACACAACTTTCACTACTCAATTTTTTTTATCAATAGAGATAGATTATTATTTTGTTGGTTTGTCAAAACAATACATGATTGATTATGTTATTCTTATTTTGTGTATCAACAACCCAGGGTTCAAACTGTAACCCCACTTTGGTGGGATTTGGAGGGAAACACCTAGGGATGGCAATGAAACCTGAACCCGATGGGAAAACCCGAAACCCGACATAAATGGGACGTGTAATACCCGATCCATTAGGGTTTGGGATTAGTTTGGAAATTTTTCGCGGGTTTGGGACGGGTTTGGGATTTCTAATATACCCGATTACCCGACCCGATTATATGCCCGATGTACCCGTTATAGCTTATTATATTATATATATACTATATTCCAAACATATTATTTGTCGAAACTTGTTTATGCTAATTATTTGGGATATTTTATCTTTACGGTAACCATCTTTGTAATCAATTAGTTATATTTTATCAAAACCCGGCGGGTTTTAAGCCGGGTATACCCGACGGGTATTATATCAAAACCCGATAGGAAACCCGAAACCCGATGGGAAAACCCGAAACCCGACGGGTAATTACCCGATTAAAACCCGGCGGGTTTGGGACGGGTTTGGGATGGACTTTACTAACCGGGTATGGGTTTGAGAATACCTAAACCCGAACCAAACCCGACCCATTGTCATCCCTACAAACACCCTAGGTAGGATCTAAGACACATCCCGAATTGGGGTCGCGCCAATGAGAAGTTGCAAGCCATTAGTGGGAGTGATTATCAATATCAGTTGTAAGTTGACATCGATCATCAGTGGTAACTATGGTCAACAATAACTTGACACATTAGTGACAAGTAGGATCGGTAGTTATTAATCAGTGACAAATCAGTCGACAATGGTAAGTTACTCAGTATCAGTTGTAAGTTGATACTGGTCATTAGTGGTAACTATGGTCAACAACATTTGATGTATTAGTGACAAGTAAGATCGGTCGTAATTAATCAATGACAAACTTGGTTGCCAGTGGTAAGGTACTAATAATGGGTCGTGATTTGGAGCAATAGTAGTCAATGATAACTCCGTCATAAAAAGTAATTCTAATGATGTTTTCCACATATATAAAAATAATTGTTGATATTTATAACAAGTTGAGATGATTTGTTTATATATATAGAAGCTCTTTGGTCTAACTCTTCTAAGTCGTTTGCATCACACATTTTGCACATTTTGGTCCCGCATAACTCACCCTGAACAGGGATGTCTGCGCAAAGACCATCTACTCCCGCAGGACCCACCATGCTCAGAGAAGCCTACGCGCAGTATGCAAGCTGCATACGCAGGGAAAAGCCTCCCAATGGTGAAGTAACCCGCCTGTTCCCGCAGTTGCGGATACAAGCCATCAGGGAAGGCTACCCGCACAGCATAGCTACACGCATAAGGCTTAACACTTACAAATTCAGTGTCACCTGAAAGAATGAGCAAAGGCGGGAGGGGGAAAACTCCCGCCAAAATGGGCCAGTCCGTATGATGGAGGATCTTTTGCGTGATACCTGACGAGGTAAAGACAAAAGATCTGACCAAGAATGCGACAGCTCACTGACAGCAGCGTGGCAGACAGCACGCCACAGCACTGTGACCAATAGCCGCCGCCTGCCCACCAACTCCTGCCAGACCCACGTGCCTAGCCTGCAGTTGGTAGAAGACGAAGAGTGCACGGCACGCCTGCTCTGTGTCAGCCGCTACTTATCCACCACTCACAGGTAGGGCACGTGCATAGGTTACAGTTGGTAGCGTGTTGGGCCGGCTAAACCCCTTGGATACCCACCTTCGGCTATAAAGACAGCAAATGGTATTAGCATTTCATCATCTACTATCTTTAACTTACTTGATAACTGCTCTAATAGTATTCATATACTTTTATATTCAAAGAGCAATATAGACTGATTCTCACGCCGGAGGGTGGTCACAAGGAGGAACCCCCCCCTTCTCAGTGACGAGCTTACGGTGTCTGTTTTGCAGGTTCCCTGAAGTACAACTTACTCTGCTGGACCTAACCTTCGTGGGAAACATTACTTAGCCCCCAGATTACCTATAATCTGCCCGGGGTCACTTAGTGTTTCTTCATTGGCGCCATCCGTGCATAAAGCTAGAACTACATCTTTCTCCAGTTTTTCAAAACTTCCAAGATGACTAGAGAAATTCCGGTAACCACAACCCCAGCCACTGGGGTAAACACCGGCAACACAATGTTTACAAACACTACCCCAGCCACCCAAGCTGGGGCAAGTGAAGTACATTTTACGAACACTACCCCAGTCACTCATGTAGGGGCAAGTGG
>NW_027497419.1:0-159002 GCF_021521415.1 Bidens hawaiensis
AGGACTAATTCCCTGTTAACATACTTTTATTTTCAATATCATAATTGATTATTGAATGTTACTAGTTATCGAGTGTTTTGCATTGGATTACGGTTAGCTCGTGTTGTTCAAGTGCCGAGTTAACATCTTGAGCAATCAATTGCGCCAACTCGTCTTGTGAAGATGGTAATCCAGACCCTTGGTTAGTGGTAGCTCTTCTTGTTTTTGGTGCCAGTTTCTTTTATGGCATAAAGAAGTGGCTATATTGAAATCATAGATATATAAAAAATAAGATCACAATATAAACATAACCATAACATACATTAGTTCATGAAGAAAACTACTAGCATCCAAAATATACAAAAATGGTGTACTACACATAACATCTTAGAATATCATGCTTTCCCACTAGAACATCATAAAGACCTAAAGTACCATACATAAGCAAACTAAACAACATAACCCATGGACATAATAGTGAAGACCCATGAGATAGTGCACACAAGGCCCTGCCACATCCATCTTGGCTTCAATGCTATCGATCCTAAGATCCAATACCCAAATTTGTTCTCTAAAGCAAACACATACTGAGACAAGGCGTTACTGGCCTGGTCATTTCCATCCTATTTTTGTTCCATCAAAAAAATTAAGGTGTTGTTTGAGGCCATTCATATTGACCTCTTGTGTGGCCAACCTCTCTTCATGAAAGGTTAGCTATGCGCCGAGACATGGCCTTCATCCATCACTTTCCCCTTTTTGTGAAGTGGTGGTAGTGGGGCTTCGTGAGTCGATGGAACCAACGCGGATGTATTAGCCTCGAAGGCGTTATGGTCCCTGTTTCAGGAAACACATCTAAAGGTGTGTCCCGTGAGATAGACTAGTGACGCATCGCGGAAGAAGCTAGTAAAAAGACAATAAGACACAGGGGTGCATCTCCGGTATCATCCTTAGAATCCGACAACACATTGACATGTGGGGGTAACATCTGTGGCATGTAACTAAACTTTAGTAACCATTAGTAATGAAATAATTAAAATTGCACATACACACACACACACACATATATATATGTGTGTGTGTGTGTGTGTACATATTTATATTTTTACCTTATGCATCGCGAGGAGAAGAGCATGTGCTTGAATATTCGGTTATAGTTTAGAAATTTAAAATTTCTGTCTCTCTAAAATGATTGACTTTGATACCAACTTCTGTCACACCCCAAAAACCATAATTTAAACAGAGGGAGACTTTAACTAAGTCATTCGGGTTGTGACAGACTCCGTTTAGCTAATCAAAACAAAGAAACTATTTTCAAATTAAAAGTTGGGCTTGTAAAAACGTTTGTCAATAGAAATGCTGGTGAGTTGTCGTTTAAAAATATTTTTATATAAAACCATGATATAATAGTCCTCAACTATTACACCTCAAATCCTCACCGTTCAACGATGATGGCATCAGTTTTTATGAAAACACAACATTTTATTTCATAAACAAATCGTATTAGTTGTAAATGTGCAAAGAATACAATACATGTATGACTATCATTGAAACTCAAAAAGAACAATAATAGTCAACAACTTAAACCCAGATTCAATTCGGCCATAACCATCGTTGAACCATCAAGATAATCAGCTTGTTAAGCTCGGAAACACAGTCGTTAATGTAGGTGAATGAGATTGAGACTCATTACCCAAATGTGTTAATAATCAAACGAACCAACAATGAATATCAAGAACACATAACAATAATTAACCCAGCAAACATTGACCTTGACTTTGTGAAGTCAAAGAATAAGTCTTAATTTTGACCATTCGTTAGTCTTGGCGAATTGGAACTGTTTCGTGTCCAATTCGTTAAGATTTTACACGAACTAGCTTAGCGAATAAGACGTCACACGAATCAGATTGCAAGACATCAATAAAAGAGAACTTTTAATGTACAAAAAAATTATAATACAAAATCACATATTTGATAAAGGAGCTATTGGGGTTCGAAATAACAAAAATAAATAAATGAATGTTTTGAAGTCAGTAATTTCGCTATAAATGTAAACATTGAGGTTTAAGCATAATAAGATCGATGAATAAGACTTTTTATTCTTGAAATAATATGGAAATCAGGAAAACTTAGGTTATCAATAAAACATCGATTTCATGACCATCACGGTAATTAATTGTAAATAACGGGTCAAGAATAACATAAGATTAAATGAAGCAGTGAGCTAACAAAATATCAACACGCAAATCGAAAACGCATTGACATAAAATAGATAAATGAAGCTTTAGTATCGAAATATCAAAATAGTTTGAGTTCTTGGTGTCAAACAACGTAAAACATCAATTTGAAACTTCGCTTACCGAATGAAAATTTCCCATAAAATATTAGCTATTGAATAACAGCAAGATTAACCAAGTATATACTTGAAACTTCGAAATCAAAGTAAAACATTGGTCTTAGATTGATGAGACAACAAGAAAATAATCCGGTGAAACATTGGACGAAAAGAGAACTAAACAAATAATCAAAACAATTTGTGTAAACGTAATATAAATTCAACATGTACCTAAACATATTTGAAATCCCAACATCCACTAAACAGTTACGTTTATGGGAAATCGGTCATAAAACGGGAGATTGAGATAATAGTAAACAAGTTCAGCAATGAAACCATGAATGACAACGAAAATGGCTCAGCAATCACAAATAGCCAAACTTAGTTATAAACTTCATAAATAATCCTCGAAAGGATTTGATACATAAAATTGCTTTGGTTATTCTCAAATAGAATAATATATATATATATATATACAAAAGAAAAAAAAGTAATTATAATAAACAAGACGAAACTTGCGATACTTATCTTCTCGACGGTAGATTTGAGGTATAAAGGTTATGGTGAGGGTGGTGCAATGATTTCTCAACTGAATTTGTTGACGTTGACGAAGGGAAAGAGGAAAATGTTCTCTTTAAAATTCTTTTAAGTTTATGATAATCGAGAAAAATTGTGATGGTTTTATAGTAATAACTTTTGGAAAAGCTTAGTAATAATAAAAAATATTCTTAGCTAGTGCTAAAGTTTGCGACACTTTATTAAAATTTTAATGTGAAATAGAGGTTTCCCTTATGGCAGCGTCGAATGAAAACTTTAAAGAGTATCTCCAATTAAAAATGACTCATTTTGATAACTACCATGATGATAATATGGGCTTAGGACTTGTTTGAAACAACAATTTTACTTTATTTAGCGTGTTCATTTAACCTTGAAAAATATTATATATAATAAGAGTTATAGTGGTAATAATAATAATAGTGACCATAATAGTAGTAATGAAATGATAATGATAATAGCGATACTACTAATATTAATAATAATAAAAATAATAGTGATAATAATAACCATACGTTTGACCTAAAGTCTTTTTGAAGATCATCAGCTTGATTAAGTACTTGTTAAGTAGCTATTTTAAAATAATTTGAGGATTTGAAATTATAAGTATAAGGTGTTCGTAAAAAAAATATTGAATACGGAGAAACATTCATGATTTTAAAATAATAAAAATAACAATAATAGAAATAAGTGTGTTTGACGAGTATGAAGGGGCTAAGTAGGGGTGTAAGGCTACGAGTGAGCTCCAAGTGGTCAGAGGATGGGGTTTAAGATATTGCTGGGCGGAAACAAGTTAGGCCTTTTTTTAGCATTGCGGGGGTACTCGGGTCACTTCAATGAGAGCATGCTTGAAGTACGAGCATAAGGCATATAGTTGGGATAAATGGTTGGGTAACAGGTTGTAAGAAATAGGTGATTTTGCATATGTATAGGTTTTTGGTAATAGGCGGTGGCCGAAATTATCACATTTGTATTGTAATGGAGTGATGGGATTTACACATGTTATAAAAGGGTGTCCCCGTGCCAAGCAATATTACCATCTAAAGCGGAAACGCCTGAGTGTGACGTACAGATTGCTCAAAACACATGTGACACTATTAGGTGACAATATTACCATTAATTGATTCAAACAACAAGTACACAAGTTTAGAAGTAAAATAAATACAAAGAAATACACATTTAGGCAATTTGTCCATTTATGTTGAATATTCTAAGTACTAATGTCATCGTCACGGCAACATCCTCTAAATAAGGTACCTGTAGCATATATATAAAATAAAATCAACTAAATGAATAGTTGGTGAGTTCACACAAGTTTTTGATATAATTACATAAAAATCATACAATTCCATGAACAAGTGTAAATGAGCAAGTAAGGTCCTTTCCAGCTGGGATTGTGCACCAGCGTACTCAGATAAGCGCAAGTAATGTCTTTTCCAATTGGTAACAACCAATGTACTCGGATCGGGGGTCCCTATTCCACTCATAATATCGAGGTCCCGAGTGCATAGTGGGCGTATGATCATACTTAATGAGGAAACCATGAGCACGTAATCTTGAGCAAGTAGCAAGTAAACACACAAGTCCATGTAGCGAATTGTAGTTTTTAAATAATGAATAAAAGAAATTGTAATTTGGATAGAATATATATGCTACCCCCAAAAGTAGTAAAAGAGTACAAAGGGGGGTGTGAGAAACTCACCTTTGAGATTGAAGACAACTTGAAATAATAACCGAAAGCGCGTTTAAGGAAATTGAAATGATCGAACCTCACAAACTATAATTAAAAAGAATATACAAAATTTAAAGACTAACTATCGGGATTATAAAAGTTAAATAATATTAGTTTTAGGAAATATGCATTATTTTAATATCTATTTCATTAACTTATGGCAAATGGGGACTTGGGGATGTTTAATGAGTTTAAAAAAAATGAATAAAGTTTACAAAATTCATTTGATGTTTATTAGTTGAAGAATGATTTGTAGATAAATAATTATAACTTATTCATATAAGATTAAATAACAATATTAATAATAATTTATGATTAAACGTTTTTTTCCAATTAACATTATTAATTAATTACTAATTAATTAACTTAAATGTTTTGCATGAATTCTTTTAAAGAAATTATAAATATTAGTTTATGTTGAAATAAAATAAACAATAATTAATTTACTCAATTATTAATTTAAAAATATGAAGTAAGTTATATCTATTGGAAAATTATTTAAATAAAAGAAATTTTTATAAATCATCTTATTTAAAAGAAAGTTTAGAAGTTTATGATGATCAACAAATCATAAGATTTAGATAAATATATATTCATGCTTATTCTTGCAAAATAACAAGGTTTGATCCAAGATTTAGAAAAGTCATAGTGTTTATCTTGGATATCCATGATCATAATGATTCTTAAAACCAAAATATAAGATTTTTATGATAAAAGTGATCATGAAGAACAACTTATGAACAAGTATGAACATTCAAGATAAATATCAAAACAATAGCTATAAAATGCATGAGATGGTAAAAACTTACTTGTTAACACTCTTAAGCTTAAGAAAAGAGTGTATTAAGGTGTGAAAATAATGGAGGATTTGCCCTTCTTTTATACTGAAAATATTGAGTTGTTATGTATTATGGAATTTATGAAAATTAATCATATTTAATATAACTAAAACACAAATTAAAAATTGTTTAATGGGGTATTCAAAAGTTTTAACTATTTTAATAAAATTTATTTAATTATAAACATTCATTAGTTTTTTTTATTAGTTAAGAAACATAATATGAAAAGATAATAATAATAATAATAATAATAATAATAATAATAATAATAATAATAATAATAATAATAAAAGTAGTAGTAGTAGTAGCTAAATAATAATTTTAGTAAATTGCATGGGACATGTACATAAATATTTGATCTTGATTATGAATGTTTTAAATAAGTATGTAACACTACAAGGGTGGTGAAAAATATAATTGCATAAAAATAATCACATAAAATACATTAACGAAAATTGAGATTAATTAATAATATTTTAAAAATATATAAATTTAAATAGAAATAAAACCGAAAATTTAAAATGGGTCGGGTTTTAGGTTTTGAAAATTAACGAATGTTACATTTTGGGTCTCGGGGTAATCAGAGACATGGTTGAAGTTGAAGTTGAAGATGAGGAAGTGGTGGATGAAGAGATAGAGATGGAGGTTTTGGGTAAGATATCTAGTAACACACCAGTTTTTGAACCACAAGTAGAGAGTAGCATTAAGAAGAAGGCGGGTGAAGTCTGCCTGCCACATGTCATTGATCATTCTCATATCAGGCACCCCGCTCGCCTTAAGTATCAAAAGTATACGAGGGTTTACGGCCATTTTCTTGACAAGTTCTGACAATAGAAGATCAATATTTCTTCCGTTCGTTGACACTCTCCAGCATATGATGAACTATGCGAAGTTTTTGAATGACTTGTTGAAAAGAAAAGATCGTTTGGGTGAGGTTTCATCAATTCCTCGTAACAGGAATTGTTCAGCGGTTGTGATGAATCGGGTTCCGGAAAAGTTGTCGGATTCAGGTGTGTTTACTATTTCGTGTTTGAATGGTAGTGATATGATGAGTCAAGCGTTGGCGGATCTGGGTGCTAGTATTAATCTCATGTCGTATTTATTGTATGAAAAGTTGGATTTTGGCAAATTTACACCGACTCGCATGACTTTGTCACTGGCGAATCGCTCAGTAAGTACCCGCGAGGTATTATTGAAAATTTTCTAGTAAAAGTTAACAAGTTCGTTTTTCCGGTGGATTTTGTGGTGCTTGATATGGAGGCCGACTAGAGGGTTCCCATTATTCCTGGTTATCCATTTTTACGTACCGCAAAGGCACTTATCGATGTGTGTGACGGGAGGATCACACTTCGGGTTAGTGATGAGAATGTTACATATGATGTTGTTAGGTCGATGATGCATCTGAGTGATCAAGATGATTTTAGTGATCCATGCCATTCTGTTTATTTTCTGAACTCTTTTATTCCGGGTTTTGATACATGTCTTGATTATATTTGTGGAGCCGATCTGGTTGGAGTTGGTATTGATGAAGAGTTGAAGGAAGAAGTGGTGGAAGAAAGTTCTTGCTTGGCCGAGATTATGGAGGTTAGTGAAGTTACTGTGAGAAAGATGCAGAATACCCCACTCCGTTAGAATTGAAAGTTCTTTCCTCTTATTTAAAGTATGCTTATCTTGAAGAGGGTTCAAATTTGCCCGTTATTGTGTCTTCCAAGTTGACGGAGGAAGAAAAGATGAAGTTGTTAGAGGTGTTGAATTTGCATAAACGGGAAATTGAATGGAGACTTTCGGATATTCAAGGTATTAGTCCCGCTTATTGTACCCACCGAATTCTGATGAAAGATGAATATAAACTGGTGGTTCAACCCCAAAGGAGTCTTAACCCGAACATGCAAGAAGTTGTCAAGAAAGAGGTTTTAAAGTTGATGGATGCCGAAATGATTTATCCGATTTCAGATTCTCCATGGGTGATCCCAACCTAAGTTTTTCTGAAAAATGGGGTATGACGGTTGTTATGAATGAGAAGAATGAGCTTATCCCTTCACTTACGGTTACTGGTTGGCGAGTGTGTATTGATTATCAGAGGTTGAATGATGCCTCCCGGAAGGACCATTATCCGTTGCCGTTTATTGATTAAATATTGGAGCGTCTTGCAGGTCAGCAATTTTATTGTTTTCTTGATGGTTTTTTAGGTTATTTTCATATTCTAATTGCACCGGAAGATCAAGAGAAGACAACTTTTACATGTCATTATGGCACGCTTGTGTATCATCGCATGTCTTTTGGGTTATGTAACGCTCTGGCACTATTCGGCGATGCATGGTGGCAATCATTCAGGATATGATAGAGACGTCCATGGAGGTGTTTATGGATGATTTTTTGGATTACGGTAATTCTTTTGATCAGTGTTTAGGGAATCTTGAAAAGATGTCGAAGAGATTTATTGAAGCAAAGTTGATGTTGAATTGGGGGAAGTGCCATATTATGGTGACGGAAGAGATCGTGTTAGGCCATAAGATTTCAAAAGATGGTATAGAGGTGGATCGGGCGAAGATTGATATGATTAGTAGACTTCCACCACCGACAAGTGTCAAGGCTATTAGGAGTTTTCTTGGTCATGCAGGTTTTTATTGGCGATTTATTAAAAAAAAATTCCAAGATTACCCGCCCGATGACCTGACTCCTTAAGAAAGATGTTCCCTTTGTTTTTTATGAAGAATGTTTGAAGGCGTTTAAGTTTTTGAAAGGACAACTCGTGAGTGCTCCCATTCTTGTGTTCACCTGATTGGAGCTTGCTTTTTGAGCTCATGTGCCATGCAAGCGATTATGCAGTTGGGGCGTTTTTGGGGCAAAGGCGAGAGAAACATTTTCATCCGATATATTATGCAAGCAAGAAGTTGAATGATGCCCAAGAGAACTACACCACCATCGAAAAAAAATTTTGGCCGTTGTTTTCGCATTTGACAAGTTTCAGTCCTTTCTTGTCCTTTCGAAGACCACCATTTTTACCGATCATTCAACTTTGCGTTTTCTCTTTCAAAAGAAAGACATGAAGCCTCGTCTTATACGGTGGATTCACTTTTAGAGTTTGACATAGAGATCAAAGACAAGAATGGGGCGGCTGATCATCTTTCCCATTTGGAAGATCCTGTTGGAACCTATGTTTTAGACCGACGCATCGAATTAATTTGTAGGTGAAAAATATATTATTTTGGTCTCAACCAAAGGTGGATGGCTTGAAGACCAAGTCATGCTAGACTAGTATAAATAGATGATTTTATTCATTTGTCTAGTATGAGTGACTGTATTGTGTATGTGTGAGATTTAGGGTTTTATCCCTTTGAGAGAGTCTCCGCCTCCAGGATGAGCTCTCCTCGTGGCGGCTGATATTTTTCAATCGATTGTATGTATGAATGTATGTATGAGTGGTTCATCTTTATGTGAATCATTCGTCTAATATTATCATACTGCCATTTCTATCTTTTATGTTTTGATTACAATTGTTTATCCTACTTTATTGTTGATTGTTAATCAAATCAGGCTCTCTCCAATACACCTCATCCGTCCAGACATCTGTGAGATTCGATCCTAACCCTAGACCCGAGCCCCACACCGTTAATACTGATTATTCACGCTTCCGCACCGGGGCTCCGACCTGGAAATTGGTATCAGATCATGGGTTACCGTATCGTTCAGACTAACCGCTGAACAGATTCATTTCACTCTTGAATCCACCATGGACGTTAAACGATGAAGTTCGTTGAAATTATTTTTGGGGGTTTTGAAATTATTTGATGATTTGTAGAAAAGTGTATAGATTGATGTTCGGGTTGATGACTCGTTTGGAGATCCAACATCAAATTCATGTTTATTTGGTCAGAATGGTCCAGATCTGATGTAACAGTGTTATTTGGCTCGTTTTGGGGTAACACTGTTCATTTGATGATTTCCAGATCTGAAAAGGTTGATTATGATATGAAGATAGGTTTCTTTGATTTCGAGATAGCGTGGATATTGCTACAATGATTAATTTCATATTATGATACCTATTTCCAGATCTGAAAATTAGGGTTTATGTGTGCTCGTTATTGTTTATGTTATTTGTGCTGCTCGAACTATACATGATTTGGTAGACAAACATTGCCACTGGTACAAACTGGTATGGAAAATGTACAAGTCAGAAATGAACATGTACTAGAGGCAATATTATTATGGTTTGTTGCAGCAGATGCAAAGTGAATATTCAAGCAGGTTCTGCAAGAGCAAATCAGTAACTGATTATGCAGAAATGAAGTTTTAGTGTCTCGAGCATACAATGATCATATAAGACTGAACTCTAGTATGGAAAATGACTAAGTGTTGCTTCGAGCACAGGAGGTGTTTTTCCCAAGCACATCTTTGTTTGGCTCAAGCACATGTTATTTCGAGCACATCTTATATCGAGCACATCAAATTCGAGCACACTTTTTGAAACCCAGAGCATATCCTTTGTCTTCTCAAGAAAACTATCTTCCTTAAGTCTCGAGCACACTTTGTTATTTATTCGAGCAGACTCTTTTTTCGAGCATACTTTGTTTTGTCTTGAACAATTATACTTGTGAAGAGAAAACTCAAGTTTGTGTCGAGCACACCCTTGCTCCCGAGCATACTTTTGCTTCCGAGCATGTTTGGTGGAAAATGAAAAAGCACTAAGTAATCCGAGCACACTTTTGTTTCCGAGCACTAAGTAATCCGAGCACACTTTTGCTTCCGGGCACACTTTGCGCTAGTGGAAAAATTGAAAAATCACAAGTGTTTTACTTTTCGGGTACACTTTGTGATAGGAAAGTGCTTCCGGGCACACTTTGTGCTAGTTGAAAAATTGAAAAATCACAAGTGTTTTTCTTTCCGGGTACACTTTGTGCTAGGAAAGTGCTCCCAAGCACACTCTGTGCTAGGAAAATGCTCCCAAACACATTTTGTGCTAGGAAAGTGATCCCAAGCACACTATGTGCTAGGAAACAGAGTTTGTGAAACATTTCAAAGTTTTGAAGAAACTTTTGATATTCTTGGTACCGTTGACCGTTTGACCAAGCTATTCTCTACGGAAGATATATACCAGGGGTATTTTGGTAATTTTTCTCCAATCATCAACAAGCTTATGGAATTCAAACCTCATCCAATTTCACGACTTCATCAAAGCTTTACAAGAACAAGTGTTGACCAAGCTTAAGGATTTAGTCACTTTTAGTGTCAACCAACATATGAATATGTTTATTTTCAGATTTCTACAATCCTAATAAGGATGGTCAAGATTGGTTCACCCACACTTGATTTGAAGACACAATTATTAAAGACAATTGCAACAAAATTGGGGGAGTAAAAATCTTTGAATTTCATTGCAAATGGTTAGCTTCAAATCAAGTAAAAGACTCAAGTTTAGGAAAAGTTGATCAAGATCAATAATCCAAGGTTTTTCAAAGATGTTTTATCGTTTGTAAGTTTTCAGATTTCCTAGTACGGATGAGAAGATAGAGTCATCACGAGTAACAATGTTGAAAGGATGATTAGTAGAGTTTAACCTCCTATGAAATAGTCACTTGAACAGTCAAGAACGGGTTATGGTTGACTTGAATGCTATCTTGATTCAGGGAATGGTTTGAAGATGATTTACAAGGGAAGAGACAAATTTGAAGAATTGAAGATTATTTGATGATCACATTGAGTTTATTTCTTTTTGTGGTAACCTTGTTACTTGAAGTTGATCTTTGAAGTTCAAAGCCTCGATCATATGCCCATACAACTATATCCAAAAGTGGTATAAGAGTGATAATTCGAAATGAACAATGGGAGAAGCTTAACGTGAGGGGGAGAATTTCAACGAAAGACAACGAGTTCTGAGGTGATCATGGAAGAAATTCGATGGCATCGGTCTAAGGGGGAGATTGTTGGAACCTATGTTTTAGACCGACGCATCAAATAAATTTGTGGGTGAAAAATATATTATTTTGGTCTCAACCAACGGTGGATGGCTTGAAGACCAAGTCATGCTAGACTAGTATAAATAGATGTTTTTATTCATTTGTCTAGTATGAGTGACTGTATTGTGTATGTGTGAGATTTAGGGTTTTATCTCTTTGAGAGAGTCTCCGCCTCCAGGATGAGCTCTCCTCGTGGCGGCTGATATTTTTCAATCGATTGTATGTATGAATGTATGTATGAGTGGTTCATCTTTATGTGAATCATTCGGCTAATATTATCATACTACCATTTTTATCTTTTGTGTTTTGATTACAATTGTTCATCCTACTTTATTGTTGATTGTTAATCAAATCAGGCTCTCTCCAATACACCTCATCCGTCCAGATATCTTTCAAGAGTGAATACGAGTGAGATTCGATCCTAACCCTAGACCCGAGCTTCACACCGTTAATACCGATTATTCATGCTTCCGCACTGGGGCTCGGACCTGGCATATCCGAAGAGTGAAGAGATTCATGAAGAAGAACTTGGAGAAAAATTTACACATGAGTTGATTGATTTCGTTGCGGCCGAAAAGTAAGGTATTCCATGGTTCACTAATTTTGCTAATTATTTGTCTAATGGTATCGTGTTGAAGTGGATGACTACGCAACAGAAGGTTAACTTTTTCTGAGATGTTATTAGTTATGTTTGGGATGATCTTTGTTTGTTCAACATTGGTGGTGATCAGATTTGTTAGAAGGTGTGTGACGAAAGAAGAAGGGTTGCATACTCTAAAGCATGTTCTTGAAGGTTTGACGGGAGCTCATCATGGTGAGTATGCCACAACTCAAAAGGTATTTGATTGTGGTTTTTGTTGGCCGACAGTTGTGAAGGATGCTATGGAGTTTGTGAAGATGTGTGATGCTTGTCAACGCACCGGTAACATTTCATCTAAGAATGAGATGCCCCAAAACCCCATCCAAACTCTTGAAATTTTTGATGTTTGGGGCATCGGTTTTATCGTACCGTTTCCTATTTATGGTGGTTATAAGTATATTCTTGTGGCAATTGATTATGCTTCTAAGTGAGTTGAAGCCCAAGCATTGGCCACTAATGATGCTCGGGTTATTGTAAAGTTTCTTACGAAGTTGTTTACTCGTTTCGGTACTCTGAGGGCTATTATTTGTGATCGGGCACTCATTGTTGCACACCATCATGGAGAAGGCATTGGCTTATTATGGAGTTACTCATTTTACCTCTACCGCTTACCACCCTCAAACGAATGGTCAACATGAGAATGCAAATAGACGGGTGATGAGGATTTTTGAGAAGACGGTGGGAATAAGTCAGAAAGATTGGTCAGAGAAGTTGGATGCCGCGTTATGGCATTCCGAACCAGGTATAAGACACTGTTGGGTACCACACCGTTTATGCTCGTGTATGGTAAATCTTGTCATATTTCCGTTGAGTTGGAGTACCGATCGTTTTGGGCATTACAAACGGCTAATCTTGATTTCACTGAGGCTGTGAGGAAGAGATATTTTCAAATTCATGAGTTGGCGGAACTCCGTGATGCAGCATATTATCATTGAATATCAAAGAAAAGACGCAAGTTTTGCATGATCGAAGGTTGAAGAGAGGTAAAGAGTTTTAGAATGGTGATAAAGTGTTATTGTTTAACTCTCGTTGTAACATCTCGAAATTTCTATAAATAATAATAAAATAAAAATAAAGATAAAAGGATGGTAGGCTAAAATAGATGGGTTTAGATCATGGACTTAAATAAGAAAGATGGGCCTAAGGTCCATGGGCAAAGGGTATAAATACCCTAAAACCCTAACCTTTCCACCCATCTCTTTCATTTACACCATAGCCTACACCATTGAAAACACACACTTAAGCCAAACACTCTCTACACTATTCTATTCAACGATTCAAGACCAACGAAGGTAATAAATCGTTTATCTCAGCAGAACCAACAATTTAGAACCAGACACCGCAGCCCCGGGATGCCGAATGAGCCGTTTAAATCTAGATCTAGCTTTATTCGGGTATTTAATTAACCAAAAATGAGCTTAAGGGCCGCCTTAGCTTGGATCTAGACACCCCGAAGCTACCTAGGTTATAAACAATCAAAATCCGGCTAACCATGGTGGTTAACGGCGGCTGACGGCACCTGAATAGAAGAAAAGCCCTAAAATGTGAAGAAGAAGGCTGGTCTGCACATATACGAGCGTATAAGTATGTATGCCATATAAGTATGTATGTCGTATAAGTTTATATCGTGTATGTATGTATGTATGCCGTGTATGCATATAACGCATATGTATGTATGTATGTATGTATGTATGTATGTATGTATGTATGTATGCCGTGTATGTTTACGATGTATATGTATGAATGTATGTCGTATATGTATATAACTTGTATGTATGTATGTATGACGTGTATGTGTATGCAGTATATGTATGAATGTATGCTTTGTATGTGTATGCCGTATATGTATATTCACGTATGTATGTCGTGTATGTGTATATGTATATAACGTATATGTATGTATGTCGTGTATGTGTATGCATATAACGTATATGTATGTATGTATGCCGTGTACGTATGTATGACGTGTATGTATATATAATGTATACTTATACAAGCAAAGAATATGGACTTATACGATATATATGCTCAGAGCAAGAAACTAATTAATAATGAAAGGTAACACTTAAAATGGGAAAGACCTAGCAAGAAGGGCCAAGTACGCAAACAAGGACTAGAGTAGTAGTTAACTTATGTTCCTTATTACAGTCAGTCGTACACAGCTAAGGAAGGGGATTGCGATTAGCTCCAAACATAACAGAATCCAGGTGAGTTTCTAGCCTCTTTCTCTTTAATGTTTTCAGGGCTGTGTGCATACCGTGTGTCGAGTCGATTTAATTAAGTCGTTTAAAGCGTGTATGAGAACAAGTGTGAATTTTACAGTGTGTATGCTTATAGTATGTATGCTTCTAGTCAATGATGTACAAGTGACTGTAAGAAGCGAGTATGTTTGTATTTAATTATTTATGCAAGCGTGTATGAATTAAAGTGTGTATAGTATATGTACATATATATTTATGGATATATATATATATATATAGGATTAGGTTCATTTCAAAAGTGTTTTTTAGTGCGAGAAGTGCGAGAAGACATTTGACCCAATCAAGATTTTTCTTTTTATTTTATATTTAATTAATCAGATGTGTATAATAGTAAAATATTCATATTTTGTTTTTGGTAACCAATAAATGTCGTAGGGGGTTTCAAATCATAGTTTTTCTATTTACTTTTATTCTCTTGTTTTTTAATTTTTCATCATCCCTTCCTTTTACAATTCTCAAGATTTTATTTTGGTGTTACCAACAAGTCCGTTTATGGCTAATAAAAATAAGTTAAATATATTAAACATTATTACATCATATTATATAATTTAACATATTCATATACATGTATATACGATCAACAAAGCATGTGTTTTACATGACTTGAAATCTTGGATTACTTTACAATTACCTTATTTCCTAGACATAACTATAAGTTCATATTCGAATAATCATCCACAAAACTTTTACATACAACCAAATCTAGAAATATTTTCAACTTTATACCGAATTCGTAAAACTACCTACATAGTACATAAATGATTCTACACACGATAAAATTTACACATACAATTCGACATACCACCTAGACAGTACATATATGAACCTACACATGCTAAAGTTAACACACACACAATTCAAAATATCACCTACACATTACTTATATGAACCTACACACGATAAAGTTTACACATACACAATTCGAAATACCACCTACACAGTACATATATAAACCTACCCACGACAAAATTTACACAAACACAATTCAAAATATCACCTACACAGTACATACATGAACCTACACACGATAAAGTTTACACATACACAATTCGAAATACCACTACACAGTACAAATAAACTTTTTTTTTCATTAAACTACATGTGATAAATAAGATCATGCTAATAACCTATGATTATAAATTTTTTTCATACATATTCACGATACCAACACACTATAAAATAAAACTTACACAAGTTAATACTATAGTGTAGGACATTTTATTTTAAGTGTTGGCAACTTCTATGGAAAACTAATATGAAACTCTACAAATCCTACATAATATTAAAATACTAATAATCATATATGACTCCATGATCATTGACTAGGCATAAAAAAATGAAACTGCTGAATAACATTAATGCTGGCTTAATGAGAGCAATATTACAAAAGACATATGCACCCTTTTTAATTAAAAAATATGTTATATAATGTGTTTGTAATTATGAATTTGCCTTTTCTTTTGTAGACCATTGATTAAACACAATCAATGGTTCAGATTCACTTCTCGCACTTCTCACTATAATATCACTTCTCGCATGAACCATCCCCTATTTATATATATACACACTTATATAAATATATGAACGTGCATGAGATGAAGTATGTAAGGATATGTATGTCTCTTACATGCTAGAATGTGAAGAAAAAGCGGTATGGTCTACGGGTCTACAAGTGGTACCTTATAAGTTAGGATGGAAAATCCCTCTAACTTCGGGTAGGACGTAGACAATATGTGGCGTGAAAATTAGCGAGGATTAAGCCTCTACATGTTTGCATGTATGAGCTGGTTAAGTAAAGTACTAGTGAGAACAAGCCTCTACGTGCTTTCGTGAGTAAGTAGTGTGATGTAAGTGCTAGTGAGGGCAAGCCTCTTCGTGCTTTCGTGAATAAGTTGTGCGGCATAAGTGCTACTGAGGGCAAGCCTCTAAGTGCTTTCGTGAATAAGTTGTGTGACGTAAGCGCTAGTGAGGGCAAGCCCATACATGCTTTCGTGAATAAGTTGTGCGATGTAAGTGCTAGTGAGGGCAAGCCTCTAAGTGTTTTCGTGAATAATTTATGTGACGTAAGTGCTAGTGAGGGAAAGCCTCTACGTGCTTTCGTGAATAAGTTGTGCGACGTAAGTGCTAGTGAGGGCAAGCCTCTAAGTTCTTTCGTGAATAAGTTGTGTGACATAAGTGCTAGGTGTAGGTTCCCTGGACGGATCGCACGAGATATCTCGGTCTACTCAGGTGCGGAATCCCTGCGTAGATCGTTACGAGTATAGAACACAAATCACACGAACACACGTTATATATTATAACTCAAACACGTGATGTAATATCACCGTTACAGACTCTCGTTCTCACGTTACAATGAACTCGAACTACTGACACGAACTTAAACGACGATTACAATCAACCCGTAACCTAGGACTATTTATAAACGACAACTTCGCCTGGCATGTTCAGGCGAAGTTGTCCATAACTTCGCTTGACTAACAAGTTCGCCTGTTAAGCGAACTTGTCAGTAACTTCGCTTAAACATACAAAACATAATTAAACATTACAGACTCGATTACAGACACTAGACTATGAACTACTGACATTATGCACCAACAGACTCCCCCTTGGCAGTAGCTTCATATCTTGATCTTTAAGCACTTGTCTTGTAATCTTCAATCTTGTATCTTCACGCATGCACTCCTTCTCTAACACAAACTGACACAACTCTTTGATACTTCCTCGCTTCGTCCTTCCAAGCAGGAATATAAAAGATTTTCTTCTCATTAAGCACCTTCAGATCAGCCTGCGATAAGTTTACCAAATGCATCGGATCGTAAACTCTTAGGAGCTCCTGTTCATCCTCGTCTTCCATCACCGCCTCTGCTGTCTCACAATCCACATACCACCACTTTAGGTCTTTAAGTACATCCTTGGGCATTAGCTTCATCGGTACTTCTTTAAGGCACCGGATCGGTTTATACTTCATGACCATCCAAGGTTTTCCATCAGCTCTCAACCCTCTATCCTTGTCTTCAACAAGTTTTCCCTTCTGCGGTTTCAACAGCTCAAACTTCTTCTCTTTTATACTCTCTCTCCATACAATTTTCTCAATGACTCTAGCCATATTATCATCATTTCGATTGATTAACCCTAATCTGGCTAAGTCTTTCACTTCACATTCCGGCAGTGTATTCAACGACCTTAACATTCTTTTAAAATACTGAACGCCGTCATACCGTTTAATCACAAAGAGCTTCAACTGCTCATCATAGATCCAGCAAATAATCCCTTTCTTCGCTTCGGCATAGCCTTTAATATTGTAACTCTTCTTAAACATTCTAGGGACCGCTGGTTTCTTCGTTTTGACGAACCACTGAGCATAGCCTTCCTTCCACCTAGGCTGCTCTTCCCATTCAGTCTCATCATTTTCCATCTCATTACCCATATCGGCTTTCTCAATATCTGGGATCTCGTGTTCAACATTTTCTTCTACTATTTCACCTTCTTCAACATCTTCTTCAATCACAATCTGTGCGCCAATCTTCTCAATCTCCTCAATAGGCAGCACATCATCATCAAACATCACATCATCATCTAGCATATCATCATCTAATTCTTTCAAAGCATCAATCACATCATCTTCATCATCAACCATCACCACCTCATCACCACCAACTGCACCTGCAGACTCCCCCTGAGTTGTGGAAGTCCCAAGAGCTTGAGTAGTTCTTGGCAACTCACCACCTGCACCTTTCGATGCATTGGGATCATCGTCTCTATCATTTCTCTTCTTTGCCCTTAACTCGTCGCCTCTACAGCCTGTCTCCCCTGAGATGCCAAGAACTCCTTCATAGCATCTATAATTCTCCCATGTTCAACCAGGAGGGACGACTGTAGTTGATTCTCTGCTACAAGGCGCTGAATAGCCTGGGTCTGGATAAAGTTTATCCTCGATTGCTCTGCCACGACCCGTTCAAGTGCAGCTATTCTCTCCGAGTCTGAGAGGGTTGCATCGAAATCAAACCTCATGTTAGATGTGTCTTGAGTATACTCAGCAGGGATCTCGAATGTAACCGGGACATCAGAAGCAGTTGTGGACGTAACCGCAGGTGGTATCGTGACCGACAACCCTGCAGTTGCAACGACTGTCGACTCTACAAATTGTGCCACCACCTCTGAAGGAGTAAGCGTTGGAGGTGGTAAAGACACAATCTCCGGAGTCGTCAGCTGGATAGTAGTGATTGATGGGATGCCGACAGCTGATGTAGCCACCACGGGAACTTCCGCGGCGCTTTAACCTGTGACCTGTACAGATGTAGGAACAATCGACATACCTGACAGTGCGGATGGAGCGAAACGTACAACTCTTGAAGTCTCTCCAGCTCCCATACCTGCACCTGTCCTTTCCCGTCTTGAACGTCTAATCAACTTGTGAATATCCTCTTCTTCTTCTTCTGACTCAGTATCATCAACTGTTCTCTTTCTCTTCCCTAACGTCCTTTCTCGTGTCACCAACATCCTTCTCGCCTCATCCATAACATCATCAAGATCTGAGTCAGCCACCGTCGTAGCTGCTCTAGTAACATTCACTTCCCGAACCTGTGCAGCAGAGACCTGCACCTCTTCTTGCGGATCAAACCGGTCCATGTCGAAGAATCCTTGGCCGCCAAATGCAGCATCAAGGTCTACATCCTCCTCAGCCGACACAACAGGCACAGCAGGTACATCTCGAGGTGCTCCTACTTGTCGTGGTTGAGGGTCTCTGAACTCATCCCCACGAGCTGGCACATACCCCGGGTTTATTAAGTACCCAAAGAGTGGAGTATGCCTTGGACGCAGTTCAGGCTTGCTCCTCGCACTGGATGTGCGGCATTGAGCGAAGATACGTTTGCTCACATTCTCCACGTATCGTATTGGGCGTCGTTGAGGCAACGTGGGAGCAACATGATTCAAGATCATCTGAATGAATCTTGGATACATGATGAACCTCTCACGAGCCATCGCTCTCCTCTGTCTATCGATCTCATAAAAGACCATCTGACTGAAGCTATAACGTTTGTTATAAGTCAGAGCAGTCATTGCGGACTGCATGGTCGCACCCATCCCGTCAGTGCCCGCCTTCCTCCCTGACATGCAGACAATCATTACGTGCATGAGGAAGCGCCACTGATCGAGTAGGAAACCCTTCCTCCTCTGAGTATCACCTAATGGACCAGAATAGCCCATTCGGAGAAACGCTTCATCACGGAACGGAGCCACAAACTCTGTAGGGTCATCCCTAGTCTCCTCACCGAACCGTAAAGCCACCCGTATTTGTTCAGATGAGAACTGAACCTCTTGATTGTTGACGGTTGCTCGCATAACCGGGGGCTCAACGCGGCAATCGTATTCCACAGTCTGCCAGAAATCCTCGATATTGGGTAAGGATATCGGCAGAGTCGTAGTGATAGCGTCGAATATCCTCGAGCGAATAAGGAATGTGATTATCTCGCGGTAATCCTCAACACCGCTCGCTTCCGGGTCTAAGGTGATGAACATGTTGTGACCTGGGAAGAATTGCCTCTGATTATCTCCATCGTCACCTCCAGCACCTCCAGCACCTGCTACTGCAGCCATATCTGCAACAAACGAACCAAGTTAGATAAACGTTAAGGCGTACCACAAGTTCGCTTGTTACCATGTGCGAAGTTGTGATAAAATCTGTATAGGCGAAGTTGGAAACAACTTCGCTTCATCTTTAAGTTCGTCTAATAATTAAAAAATTAAAAGGTCCAGGCGAAGTTAATGATAACTTCGCCTCACCACAACATCGCCTCAGGCGAAGTTGAGCCTTAGGCGAAGTTACGGATAACTTCGCCTAAACCTTAAGTTCGCCTGAATCTGAAACGGCGACAGTAAGCAGAATCTAAGTCGGAAAATCTGATGTTTCGGTCATTTTTGACGATTGAGGAGCCTAAAACACATGATATTAATAGTATCTGGACGATCGTTTTGTTCATGACCACGTAAAAACCAGTTTTGACAATCCGGTAACAAAGGTCGATCGACCGAGGTCACGAAACAAGTCGAAACGACCATAGATTAACATCAATGAACATTGATTATACGATATGATGACCCAACAAACCTATAAATCTGTTTGAAATCGAAGAAAGATAGCAAAGATGAATCGACAGATAACTTCGCGAAGTTATCGATAAGTTCGCTTAGGGTTTTACTGATAAGTTCGCTGAATTTGAAAAATATGAACAGTTTGACCTTTGAAAATCCTTATATAGGGACGATGTTATACAGGCGAAGTTACGGTTAACTTCGCCTAGGCGAAGTTATTCACAAGTTCGCCTGTTGAACAACTTCGCCGATATTTACAAAATCAACCCTTATAATTTGAACATTTTTCAATTAATTTTTAAAACTTCCCTTTAAGAATTAAATGACACGATCAAGTCCAAGTAACCAGATACAAAATTATAAAACTAACTAAGTACAAGAAACTTTTAAAAAATAAAGTATAAGGGATCAAATTTCAGTCTCGATAGGGACTACTACGTTTTAGAAAAGATCCGAACAGAAATCATACTAATTACGTGACTGTCACATAGATCCGTGTTTAGCTGTATTATGACATAAGGAAACAGGTTGTAGGCAGGTAAATAACTTAAGATGGTTTTCATCGTTTCTGTGATACGAGTTAAGTTCAATTAAGCTCAAAAATTAAGTGGGCAACAACTCAGAGATTATGATGCCTCCTATCTATTCTCAAAGCATATTTGGCTTTCCCCAAGTCACCCCGAATTGACCTCGACCCTTAGTGTCTGATTAAGTTTGTAATTACTCTTCATCTGCTTCCCGTTCTCTTTCTTACTCCATGATTAAGAAGTCTTGATATTTTGAACTCTAGAATGTTTCAATAACTCATAAGTTTTTTTTTTTTTTTTTTTTTTTTTCAAACATTCATATAGACTTCAGAGTAGTAAACAACTGCAAGTCCCGAATCTGGATCACTGCAGTTTCTTGAAACGCTATCTTCACGGGAATCAGAACACTTACAGGCTCGTGTATGACTGGGTAATCGCTTTTCTGCCTATCATTCGGAAAGATATATATGGAGACATGCAAAACTCATAAGGAGTTTCCACGTAAAATCAAGTAGATTTAGCTTGTATCACATCAACTTTTACGCACCATAAAAAGCTACCATGACATACAATAACTGTCCTAAAGCCTTTTAAGCCTAATAACTTCACTAGTTAAGCACACAGAATCAGTATATCTATCATTTTCCAAGGTTGGATCAATTTTCTGTTAAACATAGCAAACGAACTTCTTACGAAATAGCAGACTTGAAAAATAATTTCATTTCCCTCAAAAAAAAAAAATTTAACATAATCGCCCCGACCAAAACAAAGTCTTCAGGTAAACGGCTATCCCGAAGATCCAATGGATCAGCTGGACCGACCACATACTAGTATGTGTCCTTCTAACTAAGTATGATCGACTAATTTTAAGCGAAAGAATGAAAACTCATCATAAACCGCCCCGGTCACTTTCAGTCATCTGGTTAATGGCTATCCTCAAATCCTACAAGTAGAAAATGAGGACCAAAACGTATCCGAAGACAAGTCCTTCAAACTAAGGCAACCGACATATTTTTAAGCGATAGTGACGTTTTTTTTTTTTTTTTTTTTTTTAACTCAACATGAAAAGCATGGTTACTCGGGATTGATCATCCCATTTAGCTCGATAAGGTTTTGAAATCTTGTTTTGTCAAACGCTTTAGTATAAAGATCAGTGAAATTATCAAGCGTATCCACCTTTTCAAGCACAATCAGTTTCTTCTCAGCACAATCCCGTATAAAATGATGACGTATGTCAATATGTTTAGTTTTACTGTGCTTCACGGGATTGTTAGTTACTGAGATAGCAGCTGTGTTATCAATGCAAATAGGAGTAAGTAAGAAATTCAGACCATAGTCGCGCAACTGTTGTTGAATCCAAAGAACCTGGGAGCAGCAGTTGGATGCTGCCATGTATTCTGCTTCACAGGTTGAAATTGCGACCGAAGTCTGTTTCTTGCATTACCACGACACCAATCTGCCACCAAGAAACTGACATCCTCCAGTTGTTGACTTCCGACTCTGATTGCACCCTCCATAATCAGAATCTGTGTAAGCGACTAGCTCCAAGTCTCCTCCTCTCGGGTACCACAACCCCAGCTTCGGCTTGCCCTTGAGATACCTCAGTATCCTCTTCACACCCTTCAGATGAGATTCTTTTGGGTTTGCCTGAAAGCGTGCACAAAGACAAACAGCAAACATTATATCAGGCCTAGAAGCAGTTAAGTACATTAAAGAACCTATAATAGCCCGATATTGAGTTGGGTCCACATCTGCATCACCGTCTGACTCAGCACCCAATTTGTGATTGACGCAGATTGGAGTGTCGAATGGAGTGCTGTCCTCCATCTTGAAGCGTTTGAGCACATCATGGACATACTTGGTCTGATGAATGAACATCCCATCCTTCTTCTGATCAACCTGCAATCCTAAAAAGAAAGTTAGTTCACCCATAGCACTCATTTCAAACCTCTTTTTCATGACGGCCTCAAAATCTTGACACATGGAGACTCTTGATGCAGCAAAGATAATGTCATCCACGTAGACTTGCACCAGCAGGAAGTCGCTTCCATCTCTCTTGAAGAACAACGTGCTATCTATCTTCCCTCTTTCAAACCCATTTTCAAGCAAGTAATCTGATAAAGTTGAATACCAGGCACGAGGTGCCTGATGTAGTCCATACAATGCCTTGCTTAACTTGTACACGTGATCAGGAAAGTCTGGGTCAGGAAAACCCGGAGGTTGCTCAACATACACTACCTCATCAACTTTCCCATTCAGAAACGCACTCTTCACATCCAACTGAAATACCTTCATCTTCTTATAAGCAGCGAACGCCAAAAACAATCTAATGGCTTCCAACCTTGCGACAGGAGCGAACACTTCATTATAATCAATCCCCTCTTGGTGATTAAAACCTTTAACGACTAGCCTCGCCTTGTTTCTTATGATAATCCCTTTCTCATCTCTCTTGCACTTAAACACCCATTTTGTGCCTATCGCATGCACATGCTTCGGTTTTTCAACCAAAGTCTCAACTTCCATTTTCTTGAATTGAGCCAACTCTTCTTGCATAGCTTCGACCCACGAGCTGTCCTTGAGAGCCATTTGATAATTCTTCGGTTCAATCTGGCTGATAAAGCAGGTGTACAAGCATTCGTTGATTATCCCTGTCTCCTTGATGCTTGTGTAAACACAGGTGTGCTCATTCAAGCTACGTCTTGTTTGTACACCGGAGGACACATCACCAATCACATTCTCCAAAGGGTGATCTTTATGAATTCTCGTGGTCGGAACAGAACCGACATGCAAATTGTCTTCCAAGTTAGAAGAGAGCTCGTCAATGGTTGTTTCATGCTGAGAGTGAAATGGATTGAAAAATTCTTCTTCAGTCGAGGCAGCAGGGGTATCGACAGCATTTGATGAGGAAGGTTGACATTTATCGATCAGCTGTCTTTGTAATAGGTTTTCTTCCTCATCAAGGATCATCTTCGTAGCAACTCTCTCTTCTTCTTCAGCAATATCCAAATACGGTATGTTAAAAGACTTAAAAAGTTTAACATAGTCGAAAAACTCAGCAGGTCTGTTGCTTGGTTTTGGCGGTTGGTAACTTGTGATATCGGTGTTACACACCACCTCAACCTTGATGGTCGATGTATTAAAGACACGTCTGTTGGGAGTCCCAACAACATAACCGACTAAGATTCCTTCATCGGCTACTTCACCAAATTTAGAATTTGTCTTTAAAATCGAACAAGGGGACCCGAATGGTTCAAGACCACTCAAGTTGGGCTTTCTCCCATGCATAAGCTCATAACACGTTTTACCAAGTCTTTTAACAGTTAAGACTCTATTCAGAACATAACAGGCTGTAGCAACAGCTTCAGCCCAAAACACCACAGGAAGCTTTGAATCAGCCAGCATTGTTCTGGCTCCTTCAATTAATGTTCTGTTCTTCCTTTCAGCCACTCCATTCTGTTGCGGTGTATACGAAGCGCTGTATTGGTGTTCAATCCCTCTCTGAAGGCAGAAGATCTCCATCTCAAAATTCTTGAACTCCGTTCCATTGTCACTCCTGATGAACTTAACCCTTTTATCCATAACGTTCTCAACTTTGGTAATCAAATTCTTCACCATCTGAGCCGTTTCGTCTTTTGATTTCAGGAAATATACCCACGAATATCGTGAGTAGTCATCAGTGATCACCAAGCAATAAGAAGTACCTCCTAGACTTTTTGCATTCACGGGACCGAAGAGATCCATGTGAAGCAATTCTAGAGTACTGGCAATTGAATTGACTTTCTTGGTGAGATGGGATTTCTTGTGCTGCTTTCCCTTCTTGCACGCTATACATTTATCTTCAAAATTGAAATTCTTCAAGGGAACGCCCAGCACAAGTCCATTCCTGACAATGTGGTTCATCTTCCGAAGATGAATGTGTCCCATTCTCCTATGCCAAAATTCGGACTCCGATTCGCTCGCTTTTGTCATAAGGCATGATTCTTCCGTGGCCATTTCAGTCGACCTCATATCCATAATATATGTATTCCTTTCACGTGGAGCCTTCATCACAATCCACTCCTCTGGTATCTGAAAACCAGGTTGCAACACAATCGCCTCATTCTTTGTAAAGTGAACGGTGTACTCCTTATCACAGATCTGCGACACACTCAGCAGATTGTGCTTCAATTCTTCCACAAAGTTAACTTTCTCCAATGTCATCTTTCCGTTCGACACCGTTCCCATTCCTGTAATCTTGCCACCACTTTCACCGGCAAAGCTCACTCTCCCTCCTTGAACAGGTTTCAAATCGTGTAACAAGTATTTGTTACCCGTCATGTGCCGGGAACAGCCGCTATCTACAACCCAAAGATTGTTGGCAGCCCTGTTCAACTGTTCCTGCACAATAAAGCAAAAGAATAGAATTTAGGGACCCAAGACCAATTGGTCTTGGATCTATACATCCCAAACTTTGGCTTTCCAAAGTTAGTATCTCGATAATTCCTGTAAGTCCTATTAGGAAACCTCCTTGAAGATTGATTGTGAGGCCTTCCAAACCTTTGTGAATTGAAAGAATTATAGCTTGTGGTTTGGTTATTAGCAGTGTAAAACTGAGATTTGTTTCTATGAAAACCTGAATTAGTCACATTTTTGAATTTTAAATGGTTTTCATTTTTAGGAGCATGATAATTACTATTAGGCTTATTCTCAGTTTTAGTAGGCCTCACACCTCTGAATCGCTGCTTCAGAGGACAATTTGCAACAAGATGTCCTAATTGATTACATCTAAACAACACCTATGCTCAACTTTTTTTATCAACCGTTGTTTTAGATGTCGAGGCTTTATTACCGCCCGTTCGTCTCACATATGGTGGGACGTACGGGTTTAGTGGAGTACTCTTTTTATTCGTCTTATCTTTCTCTCCACCATTGGGTAATATCACCTCCTCTTTTGCCTTACCAGACTCGGATGACTCATCCGAATCTGATGAGACTGGACTTGGATCAGAAATTTTAACACTTGAAACAGGCGAACTTGTTTCGCCTCCACTAACATTTGGTTCTTTACAAGTTACTTTAACTGGTACTGTCTGAGCAACCTCAAAGTCAACAGATTTCTGAACACTAGGGTTAAAAGTGTAATTGTGATTATAAGGTGGTGGAACCTCATGATAACCGATTCCTCCTCTCTTAGCAGAGGAACCTTGATCACTAACAAGGTGATCAAGAATAGCAGAGGAATTTCTGAACTGCTCTAGTTTTCTATTCAGTTCCACCACTTTTACCTGGTGATCAGCAATCTGTTTTTCTCTATCAGCAATTAGTTTGGTTTTTTCCTCCAAAACTTCATAGCTTAAATCAATCACTTCAATTTTTTCAGCAAGTTTTGTTTTTAGACTTTTAACATCTTTTTCACAAGCTTTTATTTTGACTTTATAGCTATTTTCTCTTGCTTTTGTAAAATGATGATCTTCTTTTAGGGTTTTAAATTCAGCATCCAACCTAACATACTGATCGGTTATAGTCGCTAATTGCTCAGACAAGTTTTCACATTTAGAGCATGTAGGTTTAGAACATACCTCGGAGAGCTGGTCATTAACGTCTGCCATAAGAGCTTTTTCTTCTCCGGTAACCTTCTCATTATCTTCAGTTTCAACCTTCGCCAAATTTGCCTGCTCAAAAGTTTCTTTAGAAAGCAGGTTCCAGTTGTATTCACCATCTTCTCTGGACATCATTGCGCTATAATCTTTAGAACCCCCACTTTGCTGTGGAGACCTGCCCTGACTTCGTTCCACACGCTCATTCCTGCATTCCTTTGCAAAGTGACCGTTTTGCTGACAATTGTAGCATCTGACCTTCGCCTTGTCAAACCCTGGCTTTCCACCGACAAACTTTCTCCCGGTCTTCCTCATAAAACGCTTCACTCTTCTTACAATCATGGCCATCTGCCATTGCAGATCCATTTCCTCCAGATCATCAGCATCAATCTGGTCATAGTCTTCATCCAACATAGCTGGATCAACAACCTTCCCTTGAATGTAGTTCTCATAGGAAGCAATAAAAGAAGCATAGAGACCAAACTGCTCTTCAGCAGACTTGACACTCATAGGCATCTTGGAGTAGTTGTTGCTGGGAATACTTGGAGAGCAACTACTCTTGCTTACCTGGGGTTGAGAACCACTCGATCCACCTGCTACATAGCAAACATCACCATTTGTGTTGACTGACACATGACCCTCATGTGATGAGTTTGCGCCCGACTCTCCCTTCGAGTAGTAGGCAGCAGATTCAGTCTTCGATCCTGAGCTAGTGTTGACTTTAGCTCCATACATACCTGGATCTTGCACCTGATCCATAGGTGTCTCTTTTCTGACCATGTTAAGCTCAAAGGTTCTGAGCTTGTTGACTGCCGTTTCTAGATCATATGTGGGAAAGTCTTTGTCTTCCCTCATCAGCACAGTGTACATCTCCCATTTTGGTGGGAGAGCATCTAGAAGCTTCTCAACTATTTCTTCTTCTCGGTAGGAAATTGAATAGTTACTCAATTCAGTCATCAGATGGTAATATCGTGTGATAATATCATCTAAAGATTCATTCTTCAAATACTTGAAGACTGAGAACTGGGTTTTGAGCAATTTTATCTTTGAAGCACGGATTCCTACATTCCCTTCAAATCTGTTCTCAGGAGCTTCCCAAAGCTCTCTTGCTGACGTGTACTTTCTAAACGTATGAAGGATCTCTTGTGGAAGAGCCATAGTAATAGCAGCATGAGCCTTGCTCTCGGCCTCATACATCTTTTTCTCTTCTTCTTCCATTTTGCTATACTTTTTGATTTGATCACGACCTTCATACTCCATAACTGGTGGAATATAACCATCCTGGATGCATACCCACATCTTCGCATCCTGGTACTTGACATATTGTATGAACCGATCCTTCCATGCAACGAAATCAGTTCCCTTCAGCAATCTTGGGGCCTTAGTAGCTGACCCTGCTTCAACTTCCATCTTCACTAACTCAGAGATGTTAATCGACGACATCTTTCCCGAAAAGTAAGAAACCCGAAAAAATCAAAAATTTTCTGAAAAGTACTGTAGGCGAAGTTACGGATAACTTCGCTTAAGCCTTAACTTCGCCGCTGATTAACTTCGCTGATGATTAACTTCGCTTAAGGTAAGCGAACTTAGGAGGTAGGCGGAGTTGTAGAGAACTTCGCTGAGTTAGGCGAACTTGAGAAGGTAGGCGAAGTTGTGGATAACTTCGCTTAACCTTATATCTTCGCCGAAACCCTACGTATCCTGACGGCAACTTCGCCTGATGAACACGGACGTTTTTGCAGATCTGAAATCTGGATTTTACGAGGTTTTTGACGGTGCAAAGGCTTGAACACGATGGTAGGAGGTAAAATTGACTCAAAAACACAGAAAACATGTCCCGCGAATAGTCGAAACGGGACGAATTCTACACCCGCGTGAATATCCCGAACCACACAATCGAGCAAATGCTCTGATACCAATTGTAGGTTCCCTGGACGGATCGCACGAGATATCTCGGTCTACTCAGGTGCGGAATCCCTGCGTAGATCGTTACGAGTATAGAACACAAATCACACGAACACACGTTATATATTATAACTCAAACACGTGATGTAATATCACCGTTACAGACTCTCGTTCTCACGTTACAATGAACTCGAACTACTGACACGAACTTAAACGACGATTACAATCAACCCGTAACCTAGGACTATTTACACACGACAACTTCGCCTGGCATGTTCAGGCGAAGTTGTCCATAACTTCGCTTGACTAACAAGTTCGCCTGTTAAGCGAACTTGTCAGTAACTTCGCTTAAACATACAAAACATAATTAAACATTACAGACTCGATTACAGACACTAGACTATGAACTACTGACATTATGCACCAACACTAGGGAGGGCAAGCCTCTACGTGCTTTCGTGTGTTAGGGCGTAAGTATAAGAAAGAAAAAGCCTTTACGTACTTACGATGCATGTAATATGTCAAGTTTGTGTACGCTGTAAAAAGAGTAAGTGGTGTCATTTATGCATGAATATGTTACAGATGAATAATAAGTCATGATGTATAAAGTGGAGTCGTAAACTAGAACTCACTCAGCGTAGCTAACTTTTAAAATGCATGCATGTGAGTGGGACGAGATAGCTGGCTTGATAAGGGACACATGCAGAAGAATAAAGAAGCTGGCATATGAAGGACTTAAATTATGACGTTTTGAACTCAAAGACACGTTTTATATTGTTTAAATTTTGAGACTTATGTAAAGAATGGTTGACATTTATCTATTCCGCGAAAAGTTTTAATTCACTATGATATTTATAACTGTGATTATGAGTAAATCCAACGCCAAGTTAGGGCACTGGGATCGGGGCCTTACACTCGTTTGAAGTGGTTTGCAGGCAAATTAAGATAAAGTGGACGGGACCATATTTAGTGAAAGAAGTTTTCTCGTATAGAGCGGTGGAGATAGAGAATCTGGAAAATGGAACTTCGTGGAAGGTGAAGGACCATCGTTTAAAGCACTATCTTGTAGGGCAGGAGGACTCAATCGAGGTGGAGGAAACTCCCCTCGATCCATCAATTTGAATCATAAAGGGAGTTCTTAAGTATAGAGTTTGTATATTTTATCTTATTTTCATATTTTATTTTGCGTTTTTAATTTTATTTGAGTCACTAACAATAGTTTTTGTAATTCGTTTATGTCGTCGAGTCGTTTCAAGGAATCATTACCATTATGGAGAGCGAAATTTATGAGAATTAAGATGTTCCAGGTACGTTTTATATGTAAAAATAACAAAAAATGGGTATAGGAAGGCTTGGTAATTTTTTGAAAATTTTTCTAAGGCATTTAAGCTATCAAAAAATCAAAACTCTCTGGAAAAAACACCTCATCGCACCGCGCGACGAGTTCAAGTCTTCAAGCCGCCCAGAGCGGTCTTAAAATGAACCCGGGATCACGTCGCCATGCGCGGCTAGGGTCCCAGACCTGGTCGTGCGTTTTTGCTTTTTAACCATATTATATTCACTTTTTCCAAAATTTTCAAATCCTAATTTCTCCCTCACCCAAAACTCACAAACCCTAACCCCCCTTTCACCAAATCCACCATTTTAACACATTCTTTCTTATTATACCATTAATTCATCATAATATCATCACATTATCAAAACTCACCATCAATTTTCACTTATTATTCATTCTACAAGTCACAAGAATCACCATAACTTTCAAGTTTTTTTTGCAACTTTAATCCTTGTTTACTCCATTCTTAGGTATGATTTCTTGTATTTTTGTTCTTTGTTTTCTATTTTTAGTGTTAGTTTCGCTTTCTAGTTGGTTGTCGGGTTTGTTAAGGTTACTAGTTGGAAGTGTTGGTTTGATTTGGGATATTGTTTCATTCGGACGAGTGCGGTTTGAATTATTTTGTTACCGGGACTTCCAAAGTTTTTATTTTTATTTTCATTTATTACAAAAAATCTAAAAAGCTACAAAAATATTTTATTTTTGAAATTTAAGTTTACTTACTCCCGTTGTTTGTTTGCTTGTCTATTTTTGTTTTTCAGGATGTCAGGTACAGAGTTATCTCAACTAGCATGAAAACATAGAAGTGGTCCGGTTCCGCGCCATAAGGCGGGCTGGCTGATTTGGAGATTGCTAAGCCAAAGAAATGGGTTATTACTTGTCAATACAAACCTATTATCATGAGAAGAAAACGTCATAATCTCAGTGAAATCTTGTTACTTCATCTTTAAGAAGATTCGGAAGAATATACCAAGATGGATAATCTTGTTTTCTTAGATTTTCTTAGTTTTAAGACCATCAATTGGGGCTTGTTGGATATTATTGGTCAGCGGGATCGAGTTGAAAAGTTGTTGGTTCCGAAATTCAAAGCTATGTTATGTCTTAACGAGCCACAATTTAGAGAGTAGACTTTGGAGTTTTTGAGTACTTTTCAGAAGATGGAAATTTTTGTCAACTAAATGTGGTTTCGTTTGACTTGGATCGAAAAACATATCAGATGACTATTGCTGAGTTCGTTTTCCTTGAGTCGCCGGATTTCCAGACGAGTTTGAGGGGTGCCTTTAAACACCCAAAATCGGTTAGTTTGTCTAATAGTAATTTAGCCACATTTTGGGAGACGATTGCAAGTTATCCATTTTCGGGAAGTATGTTGAGTTCAGAAATTCGAGACCCAGTTCTTCACTATATTCATAGAATTTTAGAGAACACGCTTATTGGAAGGGGTTCGGGTGAGAGCAAGATTAACTGGTTAGATTTATTTTGATTGTTGGTTATGGTGGAGAAAAGCCGGTTAATTTCGTGAGTGTTTTGGCGTGGTCGTTTCATCGAGCGAGATGAGAGGGCACGAAGAAGAGGTCGAAACTTGGCGTGGGCCCGTATATTACTGTGATTGCTCGGAATTTGGGGTCTTTACAACGTTTAAACTAGAAACTTTGAGATATGAGCCCGGGGTAGAGTTCATTGGTATTAATGATTTGAGGCATGCAAGAATTTTAGGAGGTGTTTGGATTTCCTTATTTTTACCTCCTTTTAACTTATTCACTTTTATAGATTAAAATAGTGTTTGGATAATATAACTTATTAAACCTTTTAAAGAAGGAAAAATGAGTTTTAATAAGTTAGGATGTTGTAACTTAAGAAAAATTCCTTATATAAGGTATAAGGAGGTGTAAATAAGGAATCCCAAACACCCCCTTAAAGCTTCATGACTCGTTAGATTGGGAAGAAATTAAAGCGGGTCCATAGGTACACCCACCACTTGAGTTTGAGGCTGCTGCGGCTATGAGGGCCAAACTTCCTACATGTTATTGGAGGCCTCTACATCGCTATGAGAGGCCGACTATGCAGTTTTCAGTTAGAGAGCCTCGCCCCGAGACACTTACACTTGATTCATTATATGATCAGATGGAGTCCAGTTTCGATCAGATGAAGGGTTATATGACCGAGCAGTGTGATGATTTGAGGAGGATCATGTGAGAAAATCAACAGAGGTAAGATGACACTCTAAGACACATGATGACTGGGTTGAACATTGGGTTGCCTGGTTATCTTCGACAACAGTAATTGTGGGTTCGAGTGGTCCGAGTGCTCCAGGTGCTTATGGTTATGGTTATAGGGCACCGTTCTACATGTCGGGTGTAACGTATGTTATTTTTCATATTCGTTGTAACTGAATCGTACTATAATACAGGTCTTGAATTTATTAAAAAAAGTTCATTTCATTGATTTGTCATGTGTTACTTTCATTACAACTTGTTTATGTGTTTTAAGTACCAAGTTTTAGCACTTATAAGTTGCAACTTATTCAAACTGCAGGGACTATTAATGTCAAAAATTAAAACTATAATTTTCAGGGACCATTCTTCTCAAAACCAAAACTGTTGGGTCAGTCAGTAGCTGCAGCAGTTCGTTTATGCTCGTTTAACTCGATTTTCAGCTCGTTTATGGTTTAATCTTTATCCTAAATGTGTTATAATTCAAATTCAAGGTTCTAGAATATTCTTGGATGAAATACTATCTCAAATCAACAATCTTTATCCTGAATTCATCAAGTTTTATCTCTAATTAATGCTTATCTTATCATTTGTTCAAAGTTCAAAGGTGGGTTATCTCTAAATTCGTGATAAACACGATATTAAAACCGAATCCCATATAAAAAGAGTGATATGTCGTTCATAACTTTCTATACAACTCACAAATCTCCTGCTCTTTTACGAATTCAAGTTATTGTTTAAGTGTTCTTCAAGAGTTGACCATACAAAGTCAAATGGGTCTGGATCTAATTAATCAAGTTATCTATATTACATATAAAACATTTTAGATGAACAAATTTGTAATTTTACCATTTTTAAGACGTCGTTAAAAATAATTAGGAGATGCCGCTAAATTAAATAACTTCACCACATCCGACCTTCCACATGATCTCCGGCGACGTTTTAAGCCAATCGACGAGCATTCAAGGCAATCCGTTACCTGTTCTAATATAATGTTAATTCAATTACATGAATTGAATGCTTACGTTACGCAATTCAATTGAAAGCTTCTATGATGTCAACAGAAGATGGTGATGGAGATAAAACCCACCAGCCATCCGTTCATTACAAGTGCTCCCCAAAGTCTCACAGTCTATTGTAATCAATCAATTTCAATTCCTTTTTTTTTAGAAAATATTGATTCTTTTATATATAACACAAACCAAACTACATCTGGATAATGGGTAAGCGAGCAACAAGCTGCGCCGCTATCCCCTTTTGAATCGCAAAGCCTATTCTACTAAATATAAATTCTTGGTTCCTCGGACTCCGCGAGTCACGATGGACCACCTTCTGCACCCGCTCCAAGAAGCGAACCGCCTATTCTCCAAACACGATGTCTCATGCTTAGCAACCTTCCTAGACTCCGCTCTCAAAACCGTCTGTCCCGGTACGAAGCCACTTATGATTTCAATTCCTTCTTTTGTATTTAGGATTGCTTCAAATCAGGTTAGTGTTTGATTTCAGTTTCTAGGGTTCAACTAATTGGTGTATTACGTACTTCAAATTTGTCTGTTTATTGATTAAAGCTCTTTAGTCAACCGATGCTTATGATTTCAATGCTTAAATTTTGTTTAAATTTTTTAATATTCTCATATCTGTTATAGAATACTTCTTTATGATTCTTCACGAGCTAAGCCGTACTCGGTTCTTACTTTAAAGATGCATAGTTTGGTTTTCAATTTTAGGATGCAAACTTTGTGTGGGTTTTGTTAGGTTTGGCAAAAAAAGACCAGTGCAAAACCACATCATAATGCTGAATTGGACCTTTTTTTTGTCTTTTCAGAATCAAAGGGATCTGGTTGTGCGCCGATGGTTCTCTTTGATTTATTTTACTCAATTTGCTGTGAATTTGCGTCCTTTTGTTATTCATGTATTTGCCCTTTTGTTTTCAATTTCTTGACTTGTGGTCTTGTTTAGTTTAGATATGAATTTCTTATTTTTATTTTAGTTTTAATTTTAGTTGTTTTGTTTGCTTATTATAGTTGTGGATGGGTCAACATCGAATTGCAGCAACGAAATCCAAGGTAATGTATCTTTCTTTGCCCATGATCATGTTTTTGTAAATCTTTTAAAGACATTGTCTGTTAGAACGGGCTTTGTTTCCGAGTTTCTGATGACCCTACTTGTTCATGGACAGAGTTGGGAAATACGATTCTTCCTACTGGGGACTATAGTGACTGTTAAGCGTGACTCACTCACCATACTTAACAGACATCCCAGCGGTTCTTCTAGGGTTGGGTGTGGTACCCTAGAAGTAGGTGTTAGGTATGGGCTCAGATTTTCCTTCACGGATTGACCTTAGTCGCGAAAGTTCTAGCTCAATAATTTTAATTTATCACACAAACACATTTTCAGAAAGTAAATAGAATTTAAATGGGTTAAACGGGTTAACCTGCAAACCCGCTGGGCCAATGAAGGAAGAACATATGCAATCATCTTTTTCCATCTTTATAACCCTAAAATTATTTCAAGGAATCGGTTCTCACTTGTTACACAGGTCAGCCAACAGGTTAGAACTAGAACTGACCGGGAACCGAATAACCTGTTTTACCTTAATCGAAACCAGTATCAGGAAAACTATATTTGGGCTCTTACGGGTCAATAAACCACATTATTACCTTGTGTTTCTAATAATATGTGTTCAGTTTCATGCAGCCAGCTGTTTGCAAGGGAAAAACTCGTGATGTTAAGAACTTGCAATCAACTTCTACGTCGTCTGTCAAAGGTAATTTGTTTAATTTAATTAATGGAAAGTTTCGTTCAATAAAAATAACATGCGTTTTGTTGTTTCAGAGGTACCTAATGGTGAGAGTCCATTCGTTACAGTGCCGTTTGCGAAACAGCCCTCGCAGAAGGCTGGTAGCAGCCCAAGTTACAGCAGGTTTAGCAAATGCAACCGCTTACGTGACAACTGGAAATCGTCTATAAAATTTTGTTTCTTTTACCCTGGTAAGTCACAAGCGCATGCAATCGGATTTTATTGTTCAATTCACATTAACATTCTTAGTTATAAGGTAGGCTTTTGTTCTGGATTATAGACTAACCAATTGGTGTTTGAAACTTATTCAACTTAATAATACATTTTTTGCATTTTGAAATTCACAATGTAGAACTTGTGTTTTCAAGTTATTTATTTAGTCATGTTGTGTAATGCTAATTGATAACAGATCAAATGTATGTAGAAGATATAGAAACTTTAGCTAATATTGCAGTGAGCACTTCGAAACTTGTTAAAATCACTTTATATTACTTTATCATGTCAAATTTGGTGGATTCTTACACCAGGGAGTGGTCACTGCTTAAATGAAGTAGAGGATTGGGAAATTGATTCAAAATTTTTGTTAACGAGTCATTCTACCAAAATAATATCCTTACACCTGCACTAGTTTATTTACAATTGCATTTTATTCTTCTAACATTATGTAAAAAGTTAAAAGACGTCTAAAATTTTCTTAACATATTAAAACAAGATGATTTAGTTATTGTTTTTTTTTGGTAAATTGCAGATGCATTAAGGTTAGCTAAAAAGGAAACGAGTCGAAATGGGCTGAAGGTTGGCCAAACTATATGTTTGCATAAAAGCCTCTTGATCTATCTTTAGTACAAGAAAATGTAGCATGTAAAGCTTGGCTTATATCAGTTCGGGTAAAACACGAGCCTTTTTAAAAGAACATCAATTTGGTTCGACTCTGAATAAGTTCGGGTAAATATCGGTTATAATCAAAATGAGTTTGAGTTAAAACGGATTACTTTTAAAAGGAAAATGTTAAAACTCTCACCTTTCAGTACCAACAATACAAACGTTTCTCAGGTATATAAGTATAAAATAAAATAAATTATAATTTCCGGATTAAACGGGTTGTTTGTGTCAACCCGTGAAAAATCATCTCGTGCATATGTCAGACATTTTTATGTTCGACCCACAAAAACCACTCATTTAATATGCCCCTAGAAGTTATTGTTCTAATAAATAGCTTGCGGTTAGAGATTGAGCTTGTAGGAGTAGTTATAATATTCTAATCAAACGTGATAATATTTAATGTTTTTGCAGTTATTTCGTTAAACAACACAGTGAAGAAGCAATATTTAAAGCCTAAAAAACATGACTGATTTGATCAAAGACACATGGGAGATCAAGGGTAAATATGTAAATGTGGAAACCTAGTTGAGTGAAATGCATATACTGATATACACTACATGCAATTAAGCATGTAACTTGCAGAGATTGAAGGGGTGAGGCAGAAACTTATGATGATAGTCAAGATTCTGAAATAATAATCTTGATGACAGAGGCACAATTAGTCAACCGTATCGTAAGAAAGTTAGCATAAACTATGAATAGGTTTGGTGTTAAATGCAGGGTTATTGGGAAGAAGATGCGTGTTTTCGGGTGTTGTAAATGGCTTTAGTTACAAAAGGATCAAAATATTTAATAGAATGATTTAACCATGTTTTTGGTCTTTCTTGTTTTCATTGCCTTTTGTTATGCTATTTGTGTTGTGATAAATATTTACAATATATATATATATATAGGGGTGGGTTATAATAAAAAGAAATAGTTTTCTAGGAACAATAAGAATAAATCTATACCCTTAGATCTAGGATCTATTGGTTGAGATTGGTAATTTTCAAAATGGCAAATAGTTTCCTAGGAGCAAGGATTTATGCTACATAGTTTCTCAACTCTAAATTTTATGCCCTTCCTACTTTTCCTACAAAACTATGAATTTTTATTTTAACCATTTTATATATATATATATATATATATATAGATATAGATATAGATATATATATATATTCTTTTATTGGTGAGTAATTACGTTTGCGCAATACACATCTTGCAATAGCAGTAGAGTTTGGCAAACCTAATGTGGTGTATGTTTCAAAACATGGCAAAATATGTCGATGCGAATATGAGTTTTAGAACAACTTTAACCCGAAGTCCCCCCACCTAACTGGTGTTTATAGTTTCCTGTCAATTCAAATTTTGGCATTAAGAAAATGAACATCTTTGCGTTCGTTTGTCTTTGTTCGTTAACAGTATTAATGAACGGTTTGCAGACATGAGCAGACGAACAAAACTAAGATAAATCCAGTTAAAAGACATGTGATGAACAATGTGTTTGGTCTAAAAAGTTTGAAAACCTATACTAACTTATAATTGGCCAAAAAAGTTTATATGAATACTTTAACGAGCGTAAACGAACAAACTTAAACGTGTAAAGTACAAACCAAATGAATATAAACTAATGGAATAAACGAATTTAAATGAACGAGCGAGACATGTATTCATGTTTGTTCGTTTAATTAAATGAACACATTTTATTGAAAGCTGGTTATCCTTATGCTATCTACCTGTTTTCTAATCTACATAATAAAATACTTTTTATTAAGCTTTTGTTTATTAACTTACTAATATATATTTATATTCATATTTACATTTTTATATATTTGCAATCATAGGGTATTTTCGGTATACTCTCAAAACATGCCAAAATTTCGTGCTGCAAATCTAAGTTAATGGCTTTACAAGAACCACATCATGAAAAACTAGGCTTCTAAAAGAACCGAACAAACGCGAACGGAGCATGTTCATGTTCGCTCATGTAACTCAAACGACGAACAAACAATCGAAGTCGAAAAACTAAATGAACAAGAGTTTCTTGTTCGTGTTTGTTCGTTAAGAAGATGAATTAAATTATTATCTTTTTGGCTAATATTGTTGTCTAAAATTTCAGTTCTTGGTATCGTAAACCATACGAAATCCAAATTTTACTATCACAAATGTTGGTAACAGAACGAGCCGCTACTAACTGAACCACAATTGTATTCCCGCTGCAATGCACTGGCACTCTTACTAGTACTTTTAATTTCTGGGGTAAGGTTTAGTTTTTATGTTTTGTTATAAACCCTAGAATGAAATCCTTAATCAATTTCAGAGGAACTAAGGGACTTCATGTTCAATTTCATTAATCTCAAACTAGGGTTTATGTTGGAAACTAATTTGGGGCTTTTCAGTTACATTAAGAATTGACCCGAATTAGCTTCTGACTTTTCAATAACTTATGTTTATAATTAATTTTTGGACGTGTTGGATCCGGATTCGATCTCATAATAACATTCGGACCGACTACGAACCACACACTCATTTAAAGTTTGTTTTATTTAATTTTAAGTTTAAACTCATATTTTATTATAAATTTTGTTTCATTTTGGCTATATTCTAACTTTGGAATATTTACCTAATTTTTAGGGAATCATCAACTTCGGTTTGGTCAGCTCGTTTAAGTCGGTTTCTTTAAGAATCTTATTTCCTTTCACTTGCCAATTTGTAAGGTGAGTAGTTCACACCCCTTTTTCCGTTTTGTTTGGGGGTAGCATGCGTACCTCAAATTATAATATTTAGTTAAAACGAGTCCTCAATCACAATTCATATTAATGCGTTTACATGTAATTGCTCGTTAATTGTTATATGCTTATTTGTCAAGGTGTTTATTTATTGTTATGGTGAACCTCATCCTCATTGGTATGGTCATACACCAATCCTAGTAGCTTGAATTAGTGTCATGATGAACAAACTTTATTTGTTATTATTTCAGTTAATTGTTGTAGTTATCGCATCCACATTGAATTTGTATTTACTATTGTATATATCAAGATAACTTGCGTTTGTTCACCAACCGTTGTGTTGACAATATATATATATATATATATATATATATTTACGCATGTTGCAGGTACATATATCGGATGAAAGAAGTTAAAGCAAGTAGATTTGATACCTTTAGGATATCAACGAACGTTTATCTTGAAATTTATTTGTTTTAAGTTATGGTTTAATTGGATAATGTCTATTTAAATTTGTGATATACTTGGTTATTTTGAAATTAAATAACTAGTTATTGTCAATATATCATTGTTAGTGTCTTGTGAGCTACTGTATAATCAGTTACGCCCCAGCATTACGCCGTAGGTTGGGGTATGAACCGAGATTACAGGAGTTTGATAATGTAGAGCCATGCCAAAAGTTTGAGCAGAGTGACGAGAGTGAAGAGGAAGAAGAGGAGGAAGATGATGAAGATTGAGTGTGGGGACATGGAAGCAGCATTGGTAGTTTGTATCTTTTATTTTTCTTTTTATGATGTGTTTATTTTATTTTGGTTTATACTAATATTTTTCTAAACTAGTTGGTCGGGAAGGTGGGATGGAGCATGGTGACTTTTAAGACTTATAAGGAACTTTTACTTTCTAGATATTGTGTTTGATGTCACTTAGGCATGTCGAGAGGAATGGCCGTATCTATTCAGAAAAAGAGAGAATGAATTACTAAAAAAATTTGTGAGTGGTTGGTAAGGAGAGCACTTATGGAATTAGACTGATATACTGATAGTCTCGCATATTACCAGCTAAGTCTTTTCCATTGTACTTTGTTTTTATATTTTTATGTTTTTCTTTTTATAATTTTTAGCTTTTTCTTTTAATTTTATTAAGTAGTGTTTCCATTCATGTATTGGGGACAATGCAAAATTTAAGTATGGGGATGGGACACAAGTGTTTAACTAACTTTGGTTAAAAACAATTATTATTAAAAAGTTTTGAAAATTGTCCTTTGAATATAGTTTTTTTTTGCGTAAAAATGGAAAATGATGATAATTATCGGAAATTGGTTTTTCAAACTACTAATAACATGAGATAATATAAAATAAAAGACACTTAACTTGGGATGTGTCGGTAAGCTCAGCCTTGAGAATGAAAGGGCAATTTGATAAATGGGTAACGAATAGATATAATCTTTAGTGGGTGATGCGTTTTGTCCATTGAAAATAAGTAATGAAAGGTCGGGCCATACTTAAGCCTCAATTTTTTGTATTAATGTGATATAATATTACAAATATTATGAATTTTAAAAACTGAATACATTAATATATGATGCTTGGGTAGGTTTAACATTAGAGTATGTCAAGTAGCCGGTGATATAAATCTTAAACTGTTTAGTTTTTGTATTTTACACTTCATTGGCATATGGTTTTATAACCTTAAATCTTGTATTGATGGGATGTCTCGGGTTTGGAGACTATGGGTTTGTATGCCGTTTATCATTTGAGTATTCACATTTTCTAAGTGGATTTGTGAATATTAAAAAGCTAAAAAGAGCAATCCCGCAGCTTTCTGCCAAACATAAGTCATTAAATTGGATCAGCTCGTACTTAAAGTAAAGATACACTACTAACTTGATTATCTATGTTGTTAGCCATGTGAGGTCCCCTTGCTTGTGTCTCATTACCATTAAGAGACAGAACACAAGGGACACACCACATGTAAACCATACAGATGAATTCGTGCATACTCACCTATGGTGAAGGATTCGGGGTATTGCTTGATAACGAGGGTATGTCATGTTATGGGGAACACTTGCTAATTAATTAATTATACCTTAAACCTATCTAACAGCTACTTTGGTAATTTTTGATGCTTAAATTAAGGTGTATAACCAATACCCTTGATCGTCTTAACTATTCGTGCAAAAAGAACAACAAAATTTTAAATCTGCTAATTTTGAGATTTAAGTCAAGTTGGGGTGGTCTATTCCGGTAAAAACTGAATATAAACAGGTCTTAACTGTGGAAACCACTGAGTTATATAAATAAAGAAATTGTTGGATTTTCCTTATTCCGATAAAGATCAAGGCATGGGTTTAAGTGGACAACAATATCAGTGATCGCGGTTTTTGCGTTTTTCTGAACTTTAAAATAATCTATATGTTCTTAGAACTATATTTTCATATTTTGATTCCACTGCATTAGACTTTTTTAGGGACGAAAAAATAGTAAGTGTGGAGATACTTTATATATTGATATATATATATATATATATATATTTCCCTTGTATATTTAATGTATTATTTTATTAGTTTTTGTCCGTTTTTAGTTAAGCTTTGTATACCACTAACATAATTGTGTTTTATAGGTTCCAGAAGTTGAACATAGTTGAAAAGGGCAAAAAACGATTCAAAATAAGCTTAATAGGGAAGCTTGAACGAATCAGGATTGAACAGAATGGAACCAGAAGGATAACTGGTCTATCTGATTGAAGTCGACCCTCTCTTGAGCACATCGCACTGTGCGGCTAGGGTAGCTAAGCCTGGTCGCGCGGCGCCTAGAGGTTAAGAATTCCAAAATATGTTGTTTTATCAGGTTTAAGGCCCAGTTTCAGTATATAAACACCCTTAACCCTAATCTGAAAAATATCCTACGATTGCCAACCAAATTTGGAGTTTCTTGGAGTATACAATTGAATTATTTGGCGATTTTGAAGACAAGGAATCATCTGGTGAAAATCTTTACGATCGAGATTGAAGACTACGGGTTTTATCAACTTTAATCTTTCGTTTTCATTATTTTCATCATGTTTTTTGTCAGTATTATTTTGTTTGATTTTCCGATGCTAGGATAAATCTTATAGACTGCCTAGGCTATCGATGAACCTTCGTGATGTTTGATTTTAGTTGGATTATTATTTTTCGTTATGGTTTTATGAATCAGTAAATTGTTTGATTTATTTAATTGATGCATATGTGTACGCCTTGCTTGTGTTGCGTGCATATAATGTATATATGTGTGAACCCTCGGGTGGGCAAAAATGAAATTGCACTAATTTTGACGTTATTTTAGTAGTCTCGTGAAAATAACGTTAAAAGTGGCGGAAGGTTAATCAGGCATCATGTGGTAGCGTTGATAGCCGAAAGACAAGGGTACATGCACCAGTCAGCCGGTGTCCCGATGATTGAGTGTTATGTGCCTTATGTCCAAGGCTTGATGCAAAACTACTATCGAGCCCGGGGTCTCACCGGAAGCAGCCTCTATCCCTATGGGGTAGAGGTAAGGCTGTCTACATCTTACCCTCCTCAGACCCTACCATAGCTTTGCTATTGGTGGGATATACTGAGTACGATGATGATGATGATGATGATGATGATGATGATGATGATGATGATGATGAATTGATGCATATGTGTACTTGGTTTGGTTTGATTTAGTTATATTATTCCATATTATCCTTGGTGATTGTTTCATATGATAGGATTTTGTTAGGTTATCTACTGTGTGTTTTTGACTAGTTTGTGATTGAATTCGAATAAGATCATAGGAATAATATTATTAGTCAAACGAATAAAAGTGTGATGCTAACCTAAAGAGATGTAGGGTGATAGGTTATCTATTAGATCTTTGTTAATTAAGATTTCTAGATTTGGTTCTTCGTAAGGAGTCCGTCTAGGTTTGATTGATTAACATTGTCTAGCGAGTCATTTGAGTTTAATAAATTACCTTTGATTTCCACGCTATAAGGTAGGATTTCATTATAAAGTTACTCGTTCATAATTATTTAATAACCGTATGGGAGTTTAATATATAAAACTGGTGTGTCTTTAAACTTATTAGAAACCCATATGTGTCTTCTTGAGAAGAGTCAGGGGTCCTGTTGGGGTTTTCCTTTACTTGTCTATTATATGATCCGAGTTCCATAACAAGTATTTTCCAACTATTTGATAATTGAAACTTTGGGGATTCCAGCCTAGGTGGTTTTTCATCACCATCTGAATCAGTTGAACTAAATTCTCTTGTGTTTTATAACTTGTCTTTTCTTATTTAGTTATTATATTAGTTTAATAATTAGTAATTTATAACCCCATTTTAATAATTATAAAATTAATAATCGTGTCGGCCAGTTGAGTCTAGTTAGTTAATTTACGTAATTAAAAGAGTCTCGTGGGTTCGATATCCGGACTTACTTAGCTTTACTAGAGTCGATCGGTTCACTTGCTTGTCTGTAGTTTAGTCGAGTTATAAAGAGTTTAGAGTATTACTTAATGTCTCATTTAGCGTAATTTAGTTAATAGTTATTTGACTACTTTTAGCACATCACCGGTTATTGTAGAAGCCGAGCTTAATGGCTTCCCCATAGACGGAGCTTATATGGACTGTGGGGTAGCAACGGAGGTTATGTATGAAAGATGTTTCCTAAAGCTCCCTCAATAAATCAATAATCAACTCCAACAAACCAACAACTTTCTTAAGAGTTTCACTGGAGAGAAGGTAGTTCCCATTGGGAAGCTCACTTTAGATGTCTGTTGAGAGACCGAGACCTCTCTCGAGTTGAGAAGCTTACCTTCATAATGGTCAGGTACGCATCTAACTATAATATACTTATTGGAAGAACCAGAATTGCAACTTTCGATGCAGTAGTGTCCACAGCCCATGGCATTATGAAATTCCATGCCACGGGAGGAATAACTACGATGGTACCAACACAAGAAGCTTTACTCATAGCTGTCGTAGAAGAATCATGTGATCTAAACAAAGACATGGAAGATGACCTTGTGCAGGAAATAAGAATCAATCCAGCTTACCCTGAACAAACCATCAAAGTCAACAGTAAGCTTCCCCCTCAAACTTTGAGTAAGCTTATAACATTGTTACAAAAAAGTAAAGATGTTATTGGATGGTGCCCAAATGACATGACATGGGTTCCAAAGGAATATGCTGAACATTCCTTGAACATCTCACCCCAATTTAAACCATTCGCTCAAAAGAAAAAAAGCATGGTTGCTGAAAGAAGCTTAGCTGCCTGCAATGAGGTGGATAAGCCTGTCAAAGCTAACATACTCCTAGAGGTAAGATACCATTCTTGATTGTTAACCCGGTTATGGTTAAAAAATTTGTTGGATCTTGGTGAATGTGTGTCGATTTCAAGGATCTTAACAAAGCTTGTCCCGCTACCCCCTACCAGAGATAGACCGGAAGGTAGTTCCCTTACAGACTTCCATTACAAATGCTTCATGGATGCTTAGAATGGCTACCACCTGATCATAATGAAGGTTGAAGACGAAGAGAAGATCGCACTCCACACCGATAATGGAATCTTCTACTACAAGAAGATGACCTTTGGCTTAGTGAATGTCGGGGCTACATACCATCGATTGATCGAAAACACCTTCTCAAATCAAATTGGAAAGAACATGGAAGCTTATGTCGATGACTTGGTCATAAAAAGCAAAAGTGAGAAAGAAATGCACAAGGACATCAAGGAGACATTCCAAAATCTTAGAAGCATCAACATGAAGCTCAATCTAGTCAAATGCTCATTTGGATTCGAAGAAGGTAAATTCTTGGGTCATTTAATTGATAAATAAAGCATAAAAGCTAACCCAAGTACCATACAAGTTGTTCTTAATTTACACTCTCCAAAAACAAAGAAGGAGGTTCAAAGCCTCAATGAAAAAAATTGTTGAACTCAAATGATTTCTTTCAATTCAACAGAATATTCTTTACCGTTGTTCAAAACTTTGAAGAATTGTAACGACAAGAAAGATTTTCAATGGACTAGTGAGGCAGAAGCTGCTTTCCTAGCCTTGAAACAACATCTAGCTTCCTTGCATGCCCTTGCAGCTCCTCAAGAAGTGGAAGTAATTACAGTTTACCTTTCTGCAGGAAGGGAAGCTATCAGCTCAGTTTTTATTATTGAATGCGACAAGGTTCAAATCCCAATCTATTTCATCAGCATGGCACTACGATGAGCTGAACTCAATTACACGCCCATCGAGAAGCTGATACTAGCACTCGTTCACATAGCCAAAGGGCTAAGAAGATACTTCCAAGCTCATTAGGTGAAGGTGGACACAGAAAAGCCTATAAGGTCCTTCTTGGAAAGCCCAGAAATAACAGGAAGGCTAGCCAAATGGGCAATCGGCTTAGGTGAACATAACATAGCATACGAGTATAGAAAATCAATAAAGGCTCAAGTCTTAGCCAACTTTTTAATTGAAACTCCAGAAGAACCTATGGAGGTGAACGAGTTGGAAGAAGGTAAACATGCTATCCCTTTGGAAAAGTGGACACTCTATACTGACGGAGCTTCGAGTATAGATGGTTCTGGAGCTGGTCTAATAATTATAAACCCCCATGGAACCGAATATACCTATGCGCTCTGACTAGAGTTCCCATGTACCAACCATGAAGTCGAATACGAAGCTTTGATCATTGGGTTTTGCCTAGCAAAAGTGATAAGATCCGAGAACTAAGCGCCTTTGTTGATTCAAGATTTGTGGCAAGCCAAGTGAATAACGAATTTATAGCAAGGGGACCTTCAATGTTTAAGAATAAGCAGAAGGTCAAAGAGCCCATGAAGGAATTCAAGCTTAACTCAAGTATCCAGAACCCGGAATAAGCAAGTTGATGTCCTATGTAAGTTGGCTTCCCTAATATTTGCTCACTTAACAAAGAAGGTATTGGTGGAAGTCTTGAAGAGCCCATCAATTGAGTAACTAGAAGTACAAGACATCATTGAGGGAGAAGGGATCACTTGGATGATGCCCATAATAGAGTTCCTCAAAGAAGGGAAACTTCCCACCAACGAAGGAGAAGCTCTAAAGCTCAAGCTTAAGGGTAAACAATATGTGATAGAAGATAATGTCCTATACAAGAAGGGATATTTGAGCCCCTTGCTACGATGTGTTGGACCAAATCAGGAGCAACTATCTTGTGAGGGAAGTACATAAAGGCATTTGCGGGACACATTCCGGTCCAAGGTCGGTGGCAACTAGGTTAATGAACCTTGTATACTATTAGCCAACAATGCACATGGACTCCACAGAGGCTATCCATATATGTGAAGCTTGTCAGCTACACGCTCCGGTCAAAACAAACCTGAAGCATAACCTGGTACCATTATTGCTGCTTGGCCATTCTACAAGTGGGGAATGGACATTGTTGGTCCCTTCCCCAAAGCAGCTGGGAAGTTGACATTCCTACTAGTAGCCGTCGATCATTTCACCAAGTATCCAGAAGTTAAGCCCCCTAGCTTCCATCAAAGGGAAGCATGTAATAAACTTTGTTTGGGAAAACATAATTTGTAGATATAGGATGTCGGGTGAAATAGTGATGGATAATGGGAAGCAAATTGCTGGAAAACCATTCAGCCTTTGGTGCAAGGAGCTGCAAATCAAGCAAGTGTTTAGCTCAGTAGCATACCCCCAATCCAACGGCCAACTTGAACGATTGAACCGTAGCATCATTGAAGGTATCAATGCAAGGTTGGGAAAACAAGTCACGACTTCCAAGCGTCCTTTGGGCTATCCAGACCACGGAGAAGACAAGTCACGGAAAAACACCCTACAGCCTAATATTTGGATCAGAAGTTGTCATCCCCATTAAAATTGAGGTCAATTCAAGAAGGGTGAGAAACTTGAATGAGAAAGCCAACGACTCTGAGGTTACGCTCAACCTCGATCTCCTGGAAGAAGCCCGAGAACATGGTGTCATCGAAGAATCCAGGTACAAAAAGAACCTGTAAGCCTTCTACAACACAAAGGTAAGAAAGGAAGCGTTTAAACATGGAGATCTGGTCCTCGGAAACAACGAGGCCAGTAGACAATCCTACACAGGAAAATTGGGACCCAAGTGGGAAGGTCCTTGTGCCATCAAAGAAGCTAATAGGGTGGATCCTACAACTCAATAACATGGAAGGAAAGAAGGTGCCACGTCACTGGAATGACAAGCACCTCAAGAAGTTCTTAGTTTAGGACAACATTTCAAGGTCCTTGTAACAATTTTTGATTTAATGAAAATGGAAAGATAAATGGATGATATTGTATTTTGAGTAGCAAACTTGTTTATTATCCTATCTAAGGGTGAGCCTCTCCAAACTAGGCTCCATGAGGTCCGGCGTAGTTCCTAATCATGTAAAGGGTTGAGCTCCTAGACCATATCGCTCAACAGGTGTAACATCCTACTTTTGGTTATAATAATAAAATAAATTCTGTTTATTTAATAGTGTGTCATGTATCAGTTTAGATAATAAACTATGAGAGGGTAGGCTTGGACTTTAGAAGATGGAATGGGTCTTAGGTCCATGGGCTTAAGGGAGTATAACTACCCCTTAAACCCTAAAACTTTCCATTTTTATCCATCTCTACACCATAGCCTACACCATCAAAAACACACACAAACACCATCCTTATCACGAACCAGGATCCAAAGGCGAAAACCCGAGCTCGTTGGTGCTGGAACGTCGTGACGAGCCGAACCTACCTCAAGACTAGCTCGAGTTCGTAAACCAACTTGTTTAAGGTACGTTTATATCGGGATCTTTTTCATTTAGGTTCAGATGAGTTTAATAATCCTAGATCTGAGTTTATGAGGTAAAAACGAATCTAACGAAACAAAACTCACTGAAATTGATTAACATTTAATGGGTTAATTGTGTATAAAGAACCCGTATTTATGTATGAACAAATCGCACCCTCTAAAACTCGATGTTTGAATGAATGGATGATTAGGGTTTGTTAGCACTGAGATTGTGAGCCTAATGGTACCAAAATCATGTTGCTTCATCATGATTTGAAGGGTTAATTGTAGATCTGGGGGTCTGTTGACCATTTATGTTCATATCGATTTTGACTTTGACCTCTGAGTCAAAGTCTGGTTAAGATTTCTGCAATTCGTTATGATTAGATAACGAATTAGTTCAGCATTCGTTAAGTTCAGATAATGAATCAAGTGATTCGTTATTCACTAATTCGTTATGTTGAAATAACGAACTAGGATAGCGAACCAGATAACGAATCAGGTGATTCGTTACTCGCCAATTCGTTGCGATTAAGATAACGAATCACAGGATGATCTATTAACGAATTTTGATGGCGAATCAGATGACGAATCAGTTAACGAACTAGATTATGAAAGTAACGAATTAGTTAACGAATCAAGCTTAATTCGTTATAGCGAATGAGTTAATGAATTAGAAAATAATTTAAAATCTTAATGGAAAATGTGTTAAGACAGTTAATGAAAATAAAATTATTCCAAACGGACCTGGCAACTTAACCCCAGTCAAGGGCTCTGCCCCTTGGACCCCGCTAGGGGCTGCCACCCCTAGACCCCGCTGCCAGGGGCGCTGCCCCCGGACCCCCGTTCATTGTGGGTTATATAAAGATAGAAATACAATATGAGTAGTAATAGTTAATTGATACATGTAATTATTATACAGTTAGCCGTGCACAACTCAAGAAAGGAATAACTATTAACGGTGAACATAACCGAGTTCAAGTGAGTTTCTAGCCCCATTTCCTTGTTATGTTTTCGGGGCTATGTGCATACTCGATGTGATAGTTAAAAAACTTACCTTAAATGGTAAGTGTATGCCATGTATGATTTATATGTTAATTATTTATATCTTTAATGTGAGCGAAAGCTTGTCGGTACGTCAACGATCTTCGGATATTGCACGTGTTGTCACCGGAGGTATGTAAATAATAGATGAATGTGTATGATAGTTATATGTATAACATATGAATATGTATGAACGAGTAAAGAATGTATATGTATGTTACGGGTATGTAAAGACAGAATGTACGAAGTTGAAGAAGTAATGGATCAGACCCTAATAATATCTGAGATAGAGAATAAAGGGATCAGACCCTAATAATATCTGAGATAGACAAGAGAATGATCAGACCCTAATAATATCTGAGATAGACAAAGGAAGGGATCGGACCCTAATAATATCCTAGATAGAAAGGACGGTAAATATATAGTATGAAGGCAATAAAGTATGAATGTATGTATGGAATTATGTAATGAAAGTAAGTTAGTAAAGTAATTATTATGTGTCTTCGGATGCATAATTGAAGGTAAGTGAACGTATTGTATGATATGCGATTAACTAGAACTCACTCAGCGTAGCTGACTTTTATTATGCACGCAGGTGAGTAGAATGAGACAGCTAGCTTAAGCGGGGACACATGGCGGAAGAATAAGGGTCTGGCATCTGAAGACGCAAGTTGTTTTATGTTTAATGTTTTAATGTTTTAAAACAAGTTATGAATTGTTATGTAATTTTTATGAAAGTTTTATATTTCGCGCAAAGTTTTAATTAACTCTGATATTTAGAACTGTGTTTATGAGTAAAGCCAACGTCCAAATGCGAGGCACCGGTAACGGGGCCTTACAGCAGACAACAAGACACTATATCATCATGTATACAATTTAAGTCCATAATACAATATGACTCCATGGAACACTTAGATATTAGTTATATTCATGAAACGAGACTGAGCATCTCTTAATAACTTTTTCGACAAGTACTAAAGCCTAGAAGCTTACCAAACTCATAAGCTCGATAAGCTTAGGACTTGTGTAACAATATACCATAAAACTAGTTTAGTAAACTCTTGTGGACTGACAAGCGGATAGGATAAGCTTTGCATCGGTTCTTAGTTACTAAGCTAAGGAAGGGTGTCTACTGCATCCCTCCTTAACAAAGTTTCAAAGACATTGCAAAAATAACAAACAAGCATAATAAACAAGTAAATAAGATAAACTATGAAACCAACATGGAAAACATAAAAAGGCACCTTGAGAAGGTTCTACATAAGTCACTAACATAAGGTAATAATTGTTCACACTAACAATAGCTTACATAACCTAAATACAAAGAAGCTTCACACACGAAGCTTAATAAAGCTACTCATCGCCAGTAGCTTTTTCACCTTCACCACAAGAATTTTTTGGTGCATCACCAAAGAGGTTCCCATAAAGCATGTCAACATCTCTTCAAAGTTATTCTGAGAAACTTAAGTGGTGGCAAGAGAAGGATTATTCTCAACTTATCGCGCATGGGAAGGGGTCTGCTCAAGATCATCACCCTAGGAAGGAGTAACCTCAACTTCCTCATCATCTTCATCAGCCGCCTGGCCAGCTAGATCTTCAACCTCAACATTAGCTTCATCTCTCCATGACCTCCATTGGAGTTAACTTTCCCAGTAATCTTAGTGACCATAGCCTGGATCACCTGATGCGCAAGCTCCTTCTTGAGACCTTCTGGCTCAATAGCTTGAAAACCCGAAAAGGGGAGATCGTGACAAAGAGCAGCGACCTCAAGATACAGGATAGTCTTCATCTCCATTGCCCTTACAGCAGCTGCAAAGTCAGTGACAGCATGGGGTCGATAGCTTGAAAGTCCTTCAAGGGGATGACCATCTCGACCTGCCTCAAAACCAATGGTCAGGCCAAGCTGACGGCCATGAGCAATGGACCTTGTATAAACTTCACCTAGGGCCAAATTAAACTCACCGCTATGAAAGAGATAGGAAACAACATAAGGACTACCTTGTTCAAACATCAAACATTTTTCAGAAAAGAGCATTAGCCTCGGTCTGGAGATCAACAATGGTTACATCAGTGGTAAGCTTCTCATCAACAAGCTTCTGCTTCACACTCTCCAGCTTCTCACGATTAGCAATTAACTTCTTCTTCCATTCAACAAGCGAGTTTCTCTCTTCACTGACCTTCTGGCGCTGTTCATAAAGGTCATTGGCATAAGCTTCCATCTTGCTCTGCTCATCCTCGTCAGAAGCTTTAGCAACAACAATCTCGTGAACCAAACTTTGTTCATGAGCGGTCAAGGTCACAACTTTCTCATTTGCCTCAACCAAGGCACCTCTCAGATTTGTTTTCTCTTCCTCTAGCTTCTTTATATTTCCTAGAGCATAACTCCATCGTCACATACCATCGGGAACATGGGCAACCAAGTAAGCTAAGTACTGAAAAATCCTACCCATAACCTCACCGTCGCTTAAACTTTCAACAATCACCTTCTCAGCCAGAGGAATACAATGAAGAAGAAGGTCTCGACAAATGGACGGCTTCTTCAATGTATCACAATCACGTACCCATCAAGATGGAACAAAAAAATAGGTTGATTCAAGATTAGGAATACCTTCTGATGGGCCAGCAACACCTTTCCCTTTCGCTTTCTCCACCACAACAATCTCGATAGTAGGAGACTAAACACTAACAGGTTCTTTGTTACCCTCCACCTTCTTGTCAATGGGCTCCTTGTTCTTCCCTGCCTTCTTATCAACAGTTGCAGGAATAGCTTCTTAGCAGCAGTCTTAAAGACTTTCTTAGAAAAAATGGGCGAAGTATCCTTTGCAAAAGAGGCTTGGAAGGTACCTTCAATGTTGAAGGAGAAGGGATTCAAAAAAGCTTCTCCACATCAACAGGTGGAAAGATGGTGGTTGAAGCAACAAGAGCAGTACCCTCATCCAAATCAATAGAATCAGTAGTAGTGGAGCTAGGAGCAAACGTCCCCTTAAATCTCTTGCTACTACGAGCCGGATAGGAGCAGCCTTCCTGACAGTACCCTTGGGAGGAAGCCCAGGAGAGGTGGAGGTAGGAGCATGATCATTGGACTAACGGAATTCCTTAGTGTTCTCACCAACAATGGGATGACTTGGGGTAACCTCTGCAAACACAAAAGTAGCAACAGAAAAATATTCAAGTGAAAGAAACTTCAGAGCACTAACCTCTGCAATAGGGAAGGTGATGGTCAGACCTAAATAACGAAAGAAGGTTAAAAACAAACATGTAACCAGGGGCGGATCCAGTATTTGGCCGCGGGGGGGGGGGGGCATGCACCCCCTCAAATCTATAGTTTCTTTTATAAACTTCTAAAATATTAGGTCAAAATATCCAAGTGCTTCATTCATATTTTTTTGAGTGCCCCATGCCCAATGCATTTAGATAAACTTACAAACGACAATTTTATTTTGTTTTGAAAAATAACAATAAAGCCAAGATTGCTTAATTTTCTAATCACTTTATCAATCCAAAATTTGAAATCTGCAAGCTATACGGGAGTAGGAGTTGAACTTATTAATAAGACTGTGTGAGTTTTATTCATATGATTTTGATAATTAGGATAAAATTGTTCTTGCATATCAACTTGGCATATACATTATAGTGTGCGATAAGATGGAATATTTGCAAATTTGAAATGAATTACCAATCTTGCTAGAGTTATGGTGGAAAATCTATCTCTTTTCATTTGGTTTATCCGTTATTAACGTTAACATTAGTTTTGCCTATTACAACCACAACGGTTGATAGGTTTTTCAAAAATGAAGATCATAATGACAAATTTATGTAATCAAATCGGTGAATTTATTAAATATGTCAATCAGTGAATTTATTAAACGTGTGTCTAGTTTGTAGTGTTGAGAAAGAAACATTTGCATGTGTTATGAATAAAACTGTAATTGACCATTTTAAAAGATGAAATCACGTCGAGGTTAATTGTAATATGTATTTTGTTTATTATGTATAATAAAATTTATTGCTTAAATTTCTATACGTAGTTTATTTAAAATAATTTTTTACCCGACCCAGTTTTGTTTGACCCGTTTTAGTTTGACTTGATCCGTTCTAGTCAAACCTTTTTTGGCACCTGCTGGCTAAAATTCTTGGATCTGTAACTGCATGTAACATACCTTTTGTCAAAACCGAGCCCTGGTGAGGAAGCGTGAATATTCAGTATTAACAGAGGAGCTCAGATATAAGGTAGGATCGAATCGCACTCGTATTAACTCTTGAATGATATTTGGACGGATGAGATGTACTGGGAGAGAGCGTGATTCGATTAACAATAATAAATAAAATATAATGAACACATATATGTAATCGAAACACAAACAAGATAGAAATGGTAGTATGATATCATTAGCCGAATGATTCTCATATAGATGAATCACTCATACATAGATTCACACATACACAAGAAATATCAGCCACCCCGAGAGAGCTCATCCCAGGGAGGAGACTCTCTCATAGGGATAAAACTTTAGATCTTAATCAATACACTCAATCATACTAGACAAATGAATAAAAACATCTATATATACTAGTCTAGCATGACTTGGTCTTCAAGCCATCCACCTTTGGTTGAGACCAAAGAATATACTTTTCGCCCACATATTAATTCGATGTGTCGGTCTAAAATATAATACCCAACAATCTCACCCTTAGACCGATGCCATCGAATTTTCTTCCATGATTACTAAATAACCCGTTGTCTTTCATTTAAATTCTCCCCCTCACTTTAATCGGCTTTGAACTTCAATGATCAACATCAGGTAACATGGTATTATAAAAGGAAATACACTCAATGTGATCATCAAATAATCTTCAATTTTTCAATCCCGTTTGTGGTGTGGATGTTCAGACGGCAGATTCCATCTGATTACATCATCAAGATCCTCCACATCTTTGAAAAACCTTGGATTATTGATCGTGATTAACTTTTCCTTAACTTGAGTCTTTTACTTAATTTGAAGCAACTAATATGCAATGAAATTCAAAAAATTTTACTTTCCCAATTTCGTTGCAATTGTCTTTAGTGAAAATGTCTTCAAATCAAGTGTGGGTGTAACAATATTGATCATCCTTATCAAGATTGAAGAATATGAAATAACCAAATGAAAATATTCATTTTTTGGTTGACACTCATAGTGGTTAAATCCTTAAGCTTGGTCAACACTTGTTATTGTAAAGCTCTTGATAAAATCGTGAATTTTTGGTGAATTTTGCACAATTTTTGCTAAAAAAATCTTCAAAATTTACCAAAATGCCCCCTGCTGGCCCGATACAGTCAAAGGAAGGTTTGACCAGAAAAATCTCTTCCAAATAGTCAATAATACTTGGGCAAACATCTTGGCACATAGTCAAAAAGTTAACGGATAAGCAAATATTAAATATTTTCTCCATCTTGGCCCGTTTGACTTTAGAAAGTCAACTGCTAAAAATATGCCAAACATTCCCTAAACACTTGATATAACTCATACACAAAAACTTTTGTTCACGAGCACAGATATTTCCCTTCATTAGCATGCTTGTGAGTAAGAAGTGTGCTCGAGAGTAAAAAGATATGCAGTGATTTGTCATGAAGGTTTTCTTTATGAGAACCAAGCATGCTCGTGAAAATAGTGTGCTCGAGTCACAAACTTGAGATTTCCCTTCACGAGCATGTATGCTTAGAATATTTTCAAGCAAGAGATATGTTCGAATAAAATCAAGATATGCTCAAGAAAAGATTATAAGTTGGGGTAAAAATTACGTGGTCGGAGTCAAAATATGTACTCGAGGCATAAAAACACTTAACTTTTCTGCATATATTTTGTAGCAACTCTGATTTACCAATATACCCTTCACAGACTGGAGCATATAAGCAACTATTATTATCATTCAGCCCCTAACTTCAAATGCGTGTTTAAATCAAATTTTATCAGCAATCGGGTCAGATGTGTTCAAAACATATCAACTGCAACAGCTCGTACATTCTGTTTTGTGCAGCAACTGACTATTTCAGCAACAAAAAATCGAAAATAACTGCCCTCATACTAGCTTAAATGCTCCTTAATAAATATCTGTTTGAACCAATGGTGTAGCAACCATTTGAGAACTTGCAGCAACTTGTTTATATCAGAATGCCCTTGCTGTAATATTAAAATTACCATTGTGTCCCTTGCAAACAAGATTATAACAGTAGATAAAGTGAACCAGCATTTGCAGCAAATTTGTTTAAAATTAATCATATAAGAAGCAAACTTGTTCGAGAACATCATATCAGCAACAAATCTAACTGCTCGAGAATGAATTAGGCAGCAAAATGACGAAACTGTCCCTCTATTGCAGCCTTTATGTGCAGTAGCTGCAACATTCCTTATACAATTGTGCAGCATCAACACATCAAACTTGCCTTGTAAATTACCAATCTGCCCTTGTAAAATAGTGCACCAGTAGCTGATTAAGAATTGCAACAACTACTCGTAAATATTTTAGAATTGTTCGTGAAGGAATAAACATCAGCAACTTCTCGGAGCACACAGACTCTACATATAACTACTTGAGATATCAAAACTTCAAGTTGTGTATTTTACTTAAGTGTTTGCGTACATTCATCTTACTCGTGTATGCTGATGTTGTTATCTACTCGTGTACAATCTCAAGATCTGCAGCAATTCAAAACAAACTTGGCAGCAAACAGACTGAGTAATTATACATCTGTTCATGAATGGATCTTCTGCAAATGTCTGAGACTGATACATATTGCAGCAAACGTACTCAAACAATTAATTCTCATATGCTGGAGATCTGTTTTCTAACTACTCAAACATGTCACACTCAATTTGCAATACGTATCTGTATGCTGCAAACTTTTTGTTCATGAATGGCATCCAGCACTTGCTCGTAAATTAAATCAGCTTGATAATAATACTCGGAAATAAACAGCTTAAACTCCCAAACAAAACTCATCATGAAATCACTTGCATTTGAATCTTATATCTCCTCGTGAAGATCCTATACTCGAACCAATAACAACATTCCTCATATCAGCAAACAAGCAGCAACTATTCATGAAGAACCTTTAGCATAATCAAAAATATGAACTCAAGAAATACACATTCAGAAACAACAAAGTTTGAACCCGAAATCTATTCATGCATCAGCTTGTGAATACACAGATATAACACCAACGGTATCGAACACTTATTCCACAGCTGTTCGTAAAGGGCTAAACGAAATCTTCTAAATCATGAAGTTAATCATTCAAGTTAGCTCTAAAGACATCATAATCTTCATACTAACCATACCTAGTCACCAATTTTCCCTACGTAACATTGATTATGATCTTCCCCAAATTTTGTATATGTAAGCCCTAATTTCTTATATCCAAAATTAAACACATGAAACAAGAAATTAATCATTAAAATCTCATCAAACCATCACAAAATTAACATTCTATAACCAATCTAACTTCCATTTCATCAAACTTTCAGATCTAGAGCATCAAATATAAACGAGTTCGACCTAGAATGAACCAATAAATGTAGATCTAGATGAAATTTGGCATATAAACATGAAATCGATGTTGAATCTTTGAAGTAATCATCAAGTCAAGCATCAATTCACATAAATCACCTCTGAATCATAAAACTTCATCCAAATACTTGCAACCCCCCCCCAAAAAAAAAAAACTTCAAATTTTAACATCCATGGCGGATTCAAGAGCGAATTGAATCAAATTCAGCAGTTAGTCTGAACAATTCGGTAACCCGCTCTGATACCAAGGGGCTGTTTGGGATTCCTTATTTTTGCTTCTTATAACTTATAACTTATGGGTTATAAGTTATAAGGTGTTTGGGAAAGTTGAGTTTTGTGAGTGTATAAGGTATAAGTTACAACATTGTAACTTATACCTTATCCCTTAAATAAGGTATAAGGAGGTAAAATAAGGAATGCCAATCACCCACCAACTGACAGAACGAGCCATGGTGTGGAAGCGTGAATAATCATTACTATTATAAATGGTGGAGCTCGAATATAGGTTAGGATCGAATCGCACTCGTATTCACTCTTGAATGATATTTGGACGGATGAGATGTATTGGGAGAGTGCGTGATTCGATTAACAATAATCAACAAAATATGATGAATACATATATGTAATCGAAACACAAACAAGTTAGAAATGGTAGTATGGTATCATTAGTCGAATGATTCTCATAAAGATGAACCACTCATACATACATTCATACATACACAAGAAATATCAGCCACCCCGAGAGAGCTCATCCAGGGGAGGAGACTCTGGCATAGGGATAAAACCCTAGATCTCAATCAATACATAATACACTTAATTGTAACACCCCGTAACCGCAGCGGAAACGTACACGGGATGCAGCAAACACATCTGATATCAACAGCATTGCTTATAAAGAAAATACCACTACATTAACTTATAACATATTACATTGTTGCTAGTTTCGTTACTGTCTAGGTGTTACACACAAGTTTTACCGATAAGACATTAATATATTCATTACAAAATATAGATCAGCAAGCTTCCAACAAGTAGCACAGATCATTAAGCACATATCAATCATTCCAACTTGGGCATACCTAGAAAACATGTAAAGAAAACGGGTCAACTACGAATAGTTGGTGAGTTTCACTAATTTAAATAAACACTGACAGATCATTTTAATAATCATTTATTAAACGATGTAATTATGCGGGAAACTATGTTTCCCCAGAACATTTATAACCTCTGGGAACTAAGTTACCCCAGAACAATAATAACCTCTGGGAACTACGTTACCCCAGAACAATAATAACCTCTGGGAACTATGTTACCCCAGAATAATAATAACCCCTGGGAACTACGTTACCCCAGAACAATAATAACCTCTGGGAACTATGTTACCCCAGAACAATAATAACCTCTGGGAACTACGTTACCCCAGAACAATAATAACCTCTGGGAACTATGTTACCCCAGAACAATCCCACACGATAAACAATTTATATATTCTATGCATCAAACCATATATATATTTAAATATACAAGTATTTCCATACGATCAGTATGTACTTAAATACTTTAATAAATACATGCTTTCCGCCCCGGGAAAATATTTAAAACAGTTCAGTAAAAGGGGCTCGTGAAAACTCACCTTTCTGTGAGTCGGGACGTGATACAATGAACTGCTATAAGCCTGGATCTGTAATATAATATCTAGTCGTTGCTATATAATTCCCATAAATTAAATACGTATCAATCGGTACATCTGGGGACATTGTTAGCCCAGTACTGTACTCGATTCGGGAACAATGTTAACCCCGTGACACTTCTAAGGACTCAGATTGTGACATTGCTTAGAGTCTGACGGTCAAAATTATCATTTTTATGATTTCCTTGATTTGCGTGCCTAGCACGGTTATCCGTTTTTAGTTTCAAAAAATGGGTTTGGTCACACCCGACCCAAAAATGGTGTTTGACTGTTAATTTATTTAAAGTGATGAAATTAGAGCTCGGTTTGGACACCCCGTTTGGCCGCGGGGCCCGTTTCCGTCATTTAGGTGCCGGAAACAGTAAAATCGGGTAAAATTACCCAAATCATCCGAATTATTTTCGGATGATTTATTTTTACTTAATTTACTTAGTTTTATGGAAATGGTCCATTTTTAGGGTTTTCATATACCAGTCAGCTCGCTTATGCGAGTTTTGCCGGTTTACACGTTTTAAGCTTTAAAAATTTGTTTTTATGTTCTTTTTAGCACAAATAATTACCCGTTTAGTCTCGGGTCTTGAAATTTTGCACAAAACTTATTTTGACAGTAAGAAATTTTATAAAAATTTTCCAGATTTATTTTCTTATATTTACATTTATTTATCTATTTTTAAACCTTATTAAAACACTAAATATGTCAAAAATACCAAAAGACTTTAGAAAAATCCCAAATTTTTTCTGGGATGATCCCTGCCATCCTCATAACTCCCTGGAATTTTTCCAGAACCCAAAACTCATTTTTCAAGCCATTTTCACAAAAAACCGAGCTAGAAAGCTCTAGAACTCGTTTTACCGAAAAGCCCCTTTAGACTTTTCCAACTGAGCTCAAATTTTGTGTGTGACTTTTATATGTTATAAAAAGCTTATCCTAAATTTTCCAGAATTTTTCATCAAGTTTAGCTATTTTTCACCATTTTTGGCCAAAACCGAGCATTAAATTCACCAAATATTCATCTTTTATCCAAAAATTACCAAAAATTCACAGATCTCATATTTTCATGTATAGATCATCTCTGTGAAATTTCATGACCCGACTCTAAGCACTCTACAATCTGTCCATAATCACTAAATCACACGAAAACCGAACTATCTTGTGTTTTCTAGCGTTAGATCGCAAAGATCTTGGTTTCTAGCCTTTGCTAGCCACTAGATACAACACTTACAAGCACAATAACACTATACCAAGCAAGCTACACCAACAATCAAACCATTTCATTCATAGTGTCGGTTTTGATATAAAAACAAAGGTTTTAACCGTAGAAATCCATTCCCGACTCTTTTTACTCATTTCTTGGACCAAGATCCCTTGTATAACTTGTATACATCTCTTGATCATGCAAGAGTCGGTTTCATCTCGGGTTTTCACCCGTCTTTCACTTGGAAATTCATTTTCAAAGATTCTAACCGTAAAAATTCGTTATTGACACTTTTAACTCGTTTCTTGGATCAAGATCCCGTGTATAACTTGTATACATCACTTGATCTAGCAAGGATCGGTTCCATCTCGGGTTTTCACCCATATTTCACTTGGAACCTCTTGTTCTTGCAAGACAACTCAAAATAAAGAAATCAACACCAAAGATCATGCATTATAACATGCTTATACCTTGTGTTCTTGGTTAAGATTGATGAGTTTGGATGAACACTTGAAAGAGTTGAGAGATTTGAGAGAGTTTTTGTTGTAAAAAAAAGAAATGGAATGATATTATCCAACCATAGGGCCGATCGGTCCAAGTAAAGGTGGGGGTGGGCCCCACAACTTCAATATTAGCCACATATTCGGATTTCCGTAATCCGGATAATGTTTTGGATAATCTGGCTCAGTTCGTTTCTCGTTTAAACTCGTAATTCGGCTTAAAACGAGCATAAAATGGTCGTTTTTCGGGTTAAAATAAAATTTACATAAAACTGATTTAAAAACTTTAAAAACTTAACCCATGACATTAAATGACTTAAAACATTGTATTGTCGGTAATTGTGCATCTTTTTCGGCTTGATTGATCGTCTCTTGCTTGGTTTGATGTTAAAGGTTTCGTTTATCGTACCGACGTACTAATAAATCGAAATCCTTTTTCTGCGCTATAATTCACTTATCCCGAAGCATTAATACTTCGTAAACATCACTAAACATTATATACTTCGTCTATAATGTAATTCCCGATTCGTTCGGGTTTCAATAATCGTTCATTGGTTAATTGTAATTCCAATACGATTCACTATATAATCGAGTATGGTTCGTTCTATGAATCATATATACTCGTATACACGTACTATAACTCATATAATCAATACTAAATGACACGTAAATAGTATATACCGGCTAGGGTATACCTGGATTTGCCGGAATCGTTACATTCTCCCCCCGTTATAAAAATTTCGTCCTCGAAATTTTACACGTCAACTACTTCCTTTTGAGGAAATAGGTGGGGGTATTTCTTCCGAAATTCATCCTTTCGTTCCCAAGTAAATTCTGGGCCTCGTTGCGAATTCCATCTAACTTTGACCAACGAGATCTTATTGTGTCTAAGTTGCTTGATCTTACCGTCCACTATTTCAATGGGCTCCTCTACGAAGTTGAGCCTATCACTTATTTGAACACCCTCTAAGGGTAATACCGATGTCTCATCCGACAGACACCGTTTCAGGTTCGACACGTGAAACACGTTGTGAACTGCACTTAGTTCATCAGGCAGTTCTAATCGGTATGCTACAGGACCGATTTTTGCAATAATGTCGAATGGTCCAATGTATCTCGGGGCTAATTTCCCCGCCTTTCCAAATCTAACCACACCCTTCCACGGTGATACTTTCAAATATACCTTTTCACCCTTCTCAAATGACAACGGTTTTCGACGGGTATCGGCATAACTCTTCTGCCGATCCCGTGCGGCTTTCAGGTTGTTCTTAATTTCAAGAATCTTGTTGGTCGTCTCCTGGACCAGATCCGATCTAATGACCTGCGAGTCACCCACTTCAGACCAGCAAAGTGGTGATCGGCACTTCCGTCCATACAATGCTTCATAAGGTGCTGCCTTTATACTGCTATGGTAGCTGTTATTATAGGAAAATTCAACGAGTGGGAGATGTTGATCCCAATTTCCCTTAAAGTCCAGTACGCAGGCACGAAGCAAATCCTCCAAAGTTTGAATGGTCCTCTCAGACTGACCATCGGTCTGAGGGTGGTAAGCTGTGCTTAGGTCAATACGTGTTCCCAATGCTTCTTGGACAGCTTGCCAAAGTTTGGAGGTGAAATGGCTATCCCTATCGGAGATGATCGAGATGGGGATGCCATGACGAGACACTATTTCATTTATATAAATTTGCGCAAGTCTCTCGGTGTTATAATTATTTCTAATCGGAATAAAATGTGCCGATTTGGTTAATCGATCCACGATTACCCAAATTGCATCATGTCCCCCGGGATGTCTTAGGGAGGTGTGTCATGAAATCCATTGTGATTTGCTCCCACTTCCATTCAGGAATTTCCGGTTGTTGTAACATCCCCGAGGGTTTCTGGTGCTCCGCCTTAACCCTCGCACACGTCGTACACTTGCCGACGTAAGTGGCTATATCCTTTTTCATACCCGGCCACCAGTAGAACTCCTTCACATCCTTATACATCTTATCCGATCCCGGATGTATGGAATATTTTAATTTATGTGCTTCGTCCATGATCAATTCACGAAGGTCATGGAGGGTCGGAATCCAAATCCGATTTTTGTAATAGAGAATTTCGTCCACACGCTGTTCGAAATTCTTCTCGTTACAGAAAAGTCCCTCTTTTTCCAATTGGTCCCCTTTCAACGCCTCGCGTTGAGCGACTCGAATCAAATCCGAAAGGTTCGACTGGACTATCATTCCCAACGCTCGCACGCGTAGTGGCTTAACTCGATCTTTCCTACTCAAGGCATCGGCTACAACGTTAGCCTTGCCGGGGTGATATCGGATGTCACAGTCATAGTCACTTAGTAACTCGACCCACCTTCGTTGTCTCATATTCAGTTCTTTCTGATCGAATATGTGTTGCAAACTTTTATGATCAGTGAAGATGGTGCACTTTGTACCGTAGAGATAGTGCCTCCAAATTTTAAGTGCAAAGATGACTGCTCCCAGTTCTAGGTCATGAGTAGTGTAATTTTTCTCGTGAACTTTTAATTGTCGCGAAGCATAGGCTATAACCTTACTATTTTGCATCAATACGCATCCTAACCCTCTCCGGGATGCGTCACAATACACGACAAAACCATCATCTCCGTCGGGGAGACTTAAGATTGGCGCTTGGCACAATCTTTGTTTTAGCGTTTGAAACGCCGTTTCCTGCTCTTCACCCCATTCATACTTCCGATCCTTTTGAGTCAGGAGGGTTAAAGGTTGGGCGATGCTGGAAAAGTTCTCTATAAATCGACGATAGTATCCAGCTAAGCCTAAGAATTGGCGGATTTCCTTTGGAGATTTAGGCGCTTGCCAATTCTTAATTGCTTCAACCTTACTCGGATCAACGTGTATTCCTTGGTGGTTTATAACGTGACCGAGGAATTGCACCTCTTGTAACCAGAAGTTACACTTGGAGAATTTTGCATATAACTTCTCTTGATCCAGGAGCTCTAGAACTAACTTTAAGTGTTGCTCGTGCTCTTCTTTACTCTTCGAGTATATCAAAATATCGTCAATAAATACAATGACGAATTTGTCGAGATAGGGTTTACAGACTCGATTCATGAGATCCATGAATACTGCTGGCGCATTTGTTAGCCCAAAAGGCATAACTAAGAACTCGTAATGGCCGTAGCGAGTCCGGAATGCAGTTTTTGGGATATCCTCCTCCTGGATTCTAACCTGATGGTATCCCGATCTAAGATCTATTTTTGAAAAGTAGCTCGCACCTTGTAGTTGGTCGAACAGATCATCGATTCGGGGAAGAGGATACCTATTTTTGATTGTCAACTTGTTCAATTCCCTGTAATCAATGCACATTCTAAGGCTCTCATCCTTCTTTTTCACGAATAAAACAGGTGCACCCCACGGGGAATAACTGGGACGTATAAATCCTTTATCCAACAATTCCTGCAACTGGTTGGATAATTCTTGCATCTCGGATGGTGCAAGTCGGTAGGGCGCCTTAGCAACAGGGCCAGCCTGAGGTAACAGATCGATCCTGAATTCGACCTGTCGGGTTGGCGGTAATCCAGGAAGTTCCTCTGGAAAAACTTGTGGAAATTCGCGTACCACGGGAATATCGTCCACCCGTTTTTCCTCAGAATCAGCGGCCGTCAGGCTCGCTAGATACGCCACACATCCCTGACGTATATATTTCAACACCTTGAGGTGGGATATAAATGGTATCATGGTGCCGGATTTTTCTCCCTGCACTAATACCTCCTCGTCATCCGACACCCGGATCTTGACGGTTTTCTTTTCACAGTTTATTTCTACCCTGTTACGTGCCAACCAATCCATTCCCACTATCACGTCAAAACTACCCAATTCTACCGGTAACAAGTCGATCAGGAAGGATTGTTCGTTCAGAATAAAAGGGCAATTCCGAACTATCCGATTAACTATCATGGTTTTACCGTTAGCGACTTCTACGGTGTAAGGTTCTATGGTTTCACCAATAGGAAGGTTTGCTATCGAAAGGAATCTAACGGAGACAAAACTTCTATCGGCGCCTGTATCAAATAATACAGAAGCGTAATGATCAGAGACGAGGAAGGTACCTGTCACTACGCTGGGGTCCTGGCGCGCCTCGTTCGCTCCCATCACGAATGCTCGGCCTCGCGCCGGATTGGACGACGATGCCTGACCCGTGAGTTGTCTCCCGTTTCCTCCCTGGTTCAGTTTCGGGCAGTTCCTTTTGAAGTGATCCGTGCTGCCGCATTCGTAGCAAGCACGGCTAGTGGTCACCATCTGGTTTCCTTGCGGGTTCTGCTGTCGGGCTGGTTGAGTTCTAAATGGTTGCGCACGAATAGGTTGCGGTTGTCGGTTCAGGTTGTTCAGATTTGTCTTACAATTTGGTGCGTAGTGTCCAATCCTGCCACACCGGTGGCACACCACCTCTTTGCACACGCCACTATGGTGGTAACCACATTTCCCGCACTTAGGAAACGTTCCCTTCTGCGGTTCTTGCCTTCCGCCCGAACTAGTCATGGCATAGCTCTGGGCAGCGGGCCTAGCTCGTTTGCTTTGCTGCTTTTCCTGGATTCTATGATCATGTGTACCCCGTTTTCCCCCAGCGGATTCTCCTGTCACCTTTAGTGATCCGCTCCGCAAGAAATCATACGTGACTATGCCAGCCTGTGTCACTGCACTTTCATACGTCCGGTGTCCCCCCGCGTTGACTATACTCCTCACTATTGGAGTAAGTCCCCAAATATAACGTTCCACCCTCTTCGTCTCCGGGGTGACCAACCACGGTACTAATCGTGACAGTTCATTAAACCGATTGGTATAACCCAAGTGGTCCGCCCCCTTCATCTCCAGATTCCACAACTCATTTTCCAATTTCTGCAATTCATTCTTTGGGCAGAAATGTTCCAACACAAGAGCCTTAAGCTCCGTCCAGGTCATGTGGTTTGTCGCCGCCTGACCTCGAGTCTGTACTATGGTGTTCCACCATGTCAAGGCATGGTCGGTGAATGTACAGGTGGCGTACTTAACGACACAATCCTCGGGACAGTTGCTAATATTCACCACTGATTCTATTTTCTCTATCCATTTAACAAACCCATTCGGTCCTTCAGACCCGCTAAACTCTAATGGCTTGCACAACATAAAATCCTTGATCGAACATCCCCTGGATGCACGAATTGGTTCAGTACGGTTTGTCTCTACCCTAGGTATAGGGCCATTGCTGTCAGTAACGACCACCCTAGGCGGTGCGTCATTACTCGGAATAGTGTTATCATTCCTTGGAGGATTAGCATTTTGTTCCCCGTCATTATTTATGGGCGTTTGATTGCTCGGAGGGGTTGGATTGGTCGAGTTGTTAATACTGGCGGCGATGCGCGATACTATATCCGGTATCGCCGCCTCCAACTGTTGAGCAATCAAACGGCTCACATCTACTTCCGATATTTTCGTTGATCGTTTCGGTGCCATTCTACACAACATCAAGAAATATATATAATCAATACCATCTCAAATTATAAAACACAATACATATTTCATTCATTAGTAAACATTGATACATATTACACAAACATCAGTTTACATACTTTCCAGTCAACATTACACAACTAAGTTTTAATACAAGGGCCCTATGTCGGTATCATCTCGACATAACCCGTAAAGGGGTCAGTGCTTGAATGATACCCAAAAGTATCTATAATGATATGCCCCAAAAGAGACCCACCCTAGGGGCCAGTGGTTGTATTATAACTAAACCAGATTCACTCCATGTTAGTATCACCACTAACTACTTACACAGAGTATCAAAAAAAAAATGGTCTCTGACTATCCCCATCCAAACATAACTACTAAACACGATGGTATGCCCACCACATCATCACTGCCACCAACGCCACCACTACTGCCATCACCCCCCGGAGCCACGCCTCTAACCGCTGAACCATCAATTGGGAGTACGAGCACTCCCTTGTCAACCGGTCGATTGCATACTGGCAATCCAGTATGCTGTCACCAAGGTACACCCGTCTCTGTACCCCCACGGTCAGGGCGGCTGAGTGCTCATTTACTTGCTCTGTGAGCACTCGTAGCCAGGCCGCCGCATCCCGCTCCTGTCTAGGAAGGCCCCAGACAGGTGGAGCCATCGGCTCGGGCTGAGATGAGGACTCTCCCCGACGAGTAGCAGGTCGGGGTGGGGGAGAGGTCGGTGGGACACGCGGAATGCTGATCCGCGCCGTAAGGCGGGGACCAAATCCCGGAGGGACAGAGGTGGCCTGCGGTGCGAGTGGAGTAGGGGATCTGACGACCCGGGCCGGGGAGGACTGGCTCGAGCTCCTGTGACTCGCCTCGCTAGGCTCGGAGTCGGATGACACGTGTAGGCTCCCGGAGTTTCCGGGGCTAACCTCCTCCGGATCCTCCTCTACTGATAAGCTATGCGAGCTTGACATTTTTACCTGCACACAAGTTAACAAGCATATAGTTCTTTCCATAGTGTAATTCATAATCAAATTAATACATACTTATTTATACAACTTTACCACATAATAATATTATCATATATTTACACATATGTTGCCAATTTTACCTATTTAAAGTTCCTCGTGACTTCCCCTGAATTCTCCCGTGCAGACAAGTCTGTTATTATGTTCCGGACCATAATACCTCACTTGTCCATCCAAGTTCATCCAGATCCCGTCACAATAAATTATTAGTTGATATTCAGATCCTATAATACTTGAGCTACTGGTTATATTTTAGGTATCTCTTTCAGACATCCTAATTCTTTATAACCAATGGCTCTGATACCAAGTTCTGTAACACCCCGTAACCGCAGCGGAAACGTACACGGGATGCAGCAGACACATCTGATATCAACAGCATTGCTTATAAAGAAAATACCACTACATTAACTTATAACATATTACATTGTTGCTAGTTTCGTTACTGTCTAGGTGTTACACACAAGTTTTACCGATAAGACATTAATATATTCATTACAAAATATAGATCAGCAAGCTTCCAACAAGTAGCACAGATCATTAAGCACATATCAATCATTCCAACTTGGGCATACCTAGAAAACATGTAAAGAAAACGGGTCAACTACGAATAGTTGGTGAGTTTCACTAATTTAAATAAACACTGACAGATCATTTTAATAATCATTTATTAAACGATGTAATTATGCGGGAAACTATGTTTCCCCAGAACATTTATAACCTCTGGGAACTAAGTTACACCAGAACAATAATAACCTCTGGGAACTACGTTACCCCAGAACAATAATAACCCCTGGGAACTACGTTACCCCAGAACAATAATAACCTCAGGGAACTATGTTACCCCAGAATAATAATAACCTCTGGGAACTACGTTACCCCAGAACAATAATAACCTCTGGGAACTACGTTACCCCAGAACAATAATAACCTCTGGGAACTATGTTACCCCAGAACAATCCCACACGATAAACAATTTATATATTCTATGCATCAAACCATATATATATATTTAAATATACAAGTATTTCCATACGATCAGTATGTACTTAAATACTTTAATAAATACATGCTTTCCGCCCCGGGAAAATATTTAAAACAGTTCAGTAAAAGGGGCTCGTGAAAACTCACCTTTCTGTGAGTCGGGACGTGATACAATGAACTGCTATAAGCCTGGATCTGTAATATAATATCTAGTCGTTGCTATATAATTCCCATAAATTAAATACGTATCAATCGGTACATCTGGGGACATTGTTAGCCCAGTACTGTACTCGATTCGGGAACAATGTTAACCCCGTGACACTTCTAAGGACTCAGATTGTGACATTGCTTAGAGTCTGACGGTCAAAATTATCATTTTTATGATTTCCTTGATTTGCGTGCCTAGCACGGTTATCCGTTTTTAGTTTCAAAAAATGGGTTTGGTCACACCCGACCCAAAAATGGTGTTTGACTGTTAATTTATTTAAAGTGATGAAATTAGAGCTCGGTTTGGACACCCCGTTTGGCCGCGGGGCCCGTTTCCGTCATTTAGGTGCCGGAAACAGTAAAATCGGGTAAAATTACCCAAATCATCCGAATTATTTTCGGATGATTTATTTTTACTTAATTTACTTAGTTTTATGAAAATGGTCCATTTTTAGGGTTTTCATATACCAGTCAGCTCGCTTATGCGAGTTTTGCCGGTTTACACGTTTTAAGCTTTAAAAATTTGTTTTTATGTTCTTTTTAGCACAAATAATTACCCGTTTAGTCTCGGGTCTTGAAATTTTGCACAAAACTTATTTTGACAGTAAGAAATTTTATAAAAATTTTCCAGATTTATTTTCTTATATTTACATTTATTTATCTATTTTTAAACCTTATTAAAACACTAAATATGTCAAAAATACCAAAAGACTTTAGAAAAATCCCAAATTTTTTCTGGGATGATCCCTGCCATCCTCATAACTCCCTGGAATTTTTCCAGAACCCAAAACTCATTTTTCAAGCCATTTTCACAAAAAACCGAGCTAGAAAGCTCTAGAACTCGTTTTACCGAAAAGCCCCTTTAGACTTTTCCAACTGAGCTCAAATTTTGTGTGTGACTTTTATATGTTATAAAAAGCTTATCCTAAATTTTCCAGAATTTTTCATCAAGTTTAGCTATTTTTCACCATTTTTGGCCAAAACCGAGCATTAAATTCACCAAATATTCATCTTTTATCCAAAAATTACCAAAAATTCACAGATCTCATATTTTCATGTATAGATCATCTCTGTGAAATTTCATGACCCGACTCTAAGCACTCTACAATCTGTCCATAATCACTAAATCACACGAAAACCGAACTATCTTGTGTTTTCTAGCGTTAGATCGCAAAGATCTTGGTTTCTAGCCTTTGCTAGCCACTAGATACAACACTTACAAGCACAATAACACTATACCAAGCAAGCTACACCAACAATCAAACCATTTCATTCATAGTGTCGGTTTTGATATAAAAACAAAGGTTTTAACCGTAGAAATCCATTCCCGACTCTTTTTACTCATTTCTTGGACCAAGATCCCTTGTATAACTTGTATACATCTCTTGATCATGCAAGAGTCGGTTTCATCTCGGGTTTTCACCCGTCTTTCACTTGGAAATTCATTTTCAAAGATTCTAACCGTAAAAATTCGTTATTGACACTTTTAACTCGTTTCTTGGATCAAGATCCCGTGTATAACTTGTATACATCACTTGATCTAGCAAGGATCGGTTCCATCTCGGGTTTTCACCCATATTTCACTTGGAACCTCTTGTTCTTGCAAGACAACTCAAAATAAAGAAATCAACACCAAAGATCATGCATTATAACATGCTTATACCTTGTGTTCTTGGTTAAGATTGATGAGTTTGGATGAACACTTGAAAGAGTTGAGAGATTTGAGAGAGTTTTTGTTGTAAAAAAAAGAAATGGAATGATATTATCCAACCATAGGGCCGATCGGTCCAAGTAAAGGTGGGGGTGGGCCCCACAACTTCAATATTAGCCACATATTCGGATTTCCGTAATCCGGATAATGTTTTGGATAATCTGGCTCAGTTCGTTTCTCGTTTAAACTCGTAATTCGGCTTAAAACGAGCATAAAATGGTCGTTTTTCGGGTTAAAATAAAATTTACATAAAACTGATTTAAAAACTTTAAAAACTTAACCCATGACATTAAATGACTTAAAACATTGTATTGTCGGTAATTGTGCATCTTTTTCGGCTTGATTGATCGTCTCTTGCTTGGTTTGATGTTAAAGGTTTCGTTTATCGTACCGACGTACTAATAAATCGAAATCCTTTTTCTGCGCTATAATTCACTTATCCCGAAGCATTAATACTTCGTAAACATCACTAAACATTATATACTTCGTATATAATGTAATTCCCGATTCGTTCGGGTTTCAATAATCGTTCATTGGTTAATTGTAATTCCAATACGATTCACTATATAATCGAGTATGGTTCGTTCTATGAATCATATATACTCGTATACACGTACTATAACTCATATAATCAATACTAAATGACACGTAAATAGTATATACCGGCTAGGGTATACCTAGATTTGCCGGAATCGTTACATTAATCATACTAGACAAATGATTAAATACATATATTTATTCTAGTCTAGCATGACTTGGTGTTCAAGCCATCCACCCTTGGTTGAGACCACACAATATATTTTTCACCCACATATTAATTCGATCCGCCTGTCTAGAATATAATACCCAACACCTTTATCATCCATAAAGATCTTGGGTTCGGTGTGAGGGTTAGGCCACTTGGCACTAAGGCCTAATAGACCAGAAACTCCTTCGGTAAAGTTCAAAGTTTGCAACACACGGACCGAAGGCTCTTGAGGAAGGTAGCGTCAAGCTCCTCGACCTTTGGCTTAGGATTGTTCAAAGTAAGATCATGCTTCCTCCACATCGGAGGAAAAAGGCAAAATAGAGTCCGGCACGAAAAAGAACTTATCTTTCCACTGAGAAGTAAGCCCTACAGTGCTCGAAATCAACCCAAGCTCACATTGACTCTTTTCATTAGAAAACCAATTTCCATTCTTCGCAAGCTGAAAGAACCGTCGATACATAGGAAAGGAAGGTTCATAGCCTAAAGAACGACAAACAATCTCGAAATGTGGAACTATGGCTACACTAACAAGAGCCAGTTGTCCAAGACAAACACCATGATACTCCAAGACACTAAGAAAAACTTCGAAAAAGGGTGTCGAAGGTTTGATTGATCAAATTATCGAGTGTAAAGAGCGATTTTACCTTTAGGACGACTCGCAACGGGAGTGGAGGGATTAGGCAATTCAAGCTTCAATTCAGCCCAATCCCATAGTGTAAGCAAAATCGATCGAGTTTTGTCTGGGTTAATTTTGAAAATTGGGTATCCATATCACCTTTAGAACCCATAATCAAAGAAATAAAGAAGGAAACAAGTTGTATCTTTGGAAAGGAGAAGAATGAATTGGGGATCATCGGATGAAAAAAGGAAGTTACTATGGAGAAATAAGGGGGGAATAAAGATAGAGATTGGTTAATGGCAGTTTTATAACTTATATATAATTTTTTGAATTTCAAATCCCCAAGGATAGGGACATGTGGAAGGTCAAGATTGAACTAGCTGTAACTGTAACCATCAGCCTTATAAAGACTCCCTAATGCAGAGGTCTAATCGGTTAGACGCAGCAACCGTCAAACGGATAGAAATAATAATGACCTACACGTCACTACGAAGCTTCAAGCTTCCACCCTGATATTTCACAAACGAAACATGAAGGTTTTTTAGCTTCCAGGTTCTGGACCCCAAGTCAGGGAAACATTTTCCAGCTTTTGAGCTTCCCCATAACGAAGCCCAACACAACAAAATGGGTAATGCTTTAATCTATGAAGATGCATGCTTCTAATCCTAAACACATTAAACACCCAGGGGAGATAATAAATATCACTACGAAAATTATTGCTATTTGGGACTGAAAAATTAGTCTTTGATGCTTTTTAATCAGTACTTAATGGTTACCGGGGACTGATTTGCCAATCCGCAACCAATGACTGATGCCTAGTACTTGATAATAGCTTTAGCGACTAAAAGTCAGTACCCGTTTTGTGACACCAACAGTCAGTCTCCAATACATAAAATTTCAGTCCTCAATGTATTCCTCAATACCACGCCATTTCAGTCCCTAAAACATTTCTTCAGAGACTATAAATCAGTCTCAAAGACTATATAGTCCCTAATACATTTGGCTTTAAAGTCCCTAACGTATGGGTTTAAAGACTGAAAATCAGACCTCTAAAAAAACAATATAGTCCCTAATACGTTTCGTTAGGTTCATGATTCCATATCGAATAATTCTCCAATGTAATGCTTTAAGGACTGAGAATTAGTTTATGTTACTATTCAATTTTGGTCCTTAATACGCCTCCTTTAGGGACTAAACATTAATCTTGAATAGCAATTTTAGTCCCTATTATGTAATTTTAGAGTCTGATAATTAGTCTTCTAATCTAGTCTCTAATGTGTTTTTAGTAACTACTTATTAGTCTCTAATATTATGTGTAAATTTTAATATTATTCTTATAAGGACTGAAAAATAGTCCATGATACAATTTAATTCAGTCCCCAACATGTATTTATAATCCCTTCAAGTATTGAAAAACAGTATCAATACAATAATTATTTGTGGTTTTATACATTAAATTCAATCAATAAGTAAAAGTAATATAATTCATAATTCTTTGTTTTCCAAAACCAAAATATATACAATCATTAATGTCATAACAAAATCCAAAGAAAATAATGTCATTCAAAAACTCTATAATTTAAAAAATTATTAGATTTAAAAAATAAAAAAGTACTAAACATCTTAACTAGAGCCTTAGATGGTGTTGTCGCTATTAGATTCATCACTTGCTTGTGTAGTCATTGTGTTCTCGAAGTCTGGAAACTTTATGCTTATGAACTCGAACATTTTTCCATATCTCTCCTTATCCTGTTTCTGTTCCGCCTCGAGTGCAATAACCTTGTTTCTCAAAACTTCGTTCTCGCTTGAATCTCGTTTAGATGATTCGGTTATCGACTTCATCCAACTATCTTTCTTCCACAAAACGGGCCCTACACCAACCTCCCAAACTGATTGTATTGTTTTCTTCCTGCCACAAACACCTTTTATGGCTTCTTTCTCAATCTCGTGCTCCATAGAAGTAGTAACATTGGTTCCTTTTAATGTTAGTTTCTCCATGGCTGCTTGTTTATGTTGAATTATATTTTTTAGAAGGTACACAAATAATATTTAGAACTAGCAACAACCAAATAAATATATTTGACCAAAATAAAATTCATAATTAAAAAGGTTTTAACAAATAGATGCTTACATATTCAAGGCGGGAATCATCATTTAGTCATCCTTGTTTTGCGGCATTGTAATGCATCTTGTGATAAAGTTCTAACGGGCTAGGCGGTATATGAGTCTCGGGATTTGTCTATCATAATAAAATTATAATAATGAAGCATAAATATATTGTAAAGAAATAGTGAATTTTAATCATAAAAAATATAATAATGAATCTTAATAAATTTAGTGCTCAAAGTGTTTTTGTTTTCCTCTCTATAGCAAAAGAATTTTGGAAATGTGTTCATCTTTGACTTTTAAAAGTCACTGTCAAAATGCTGTAAACATGGTCTTAACTCTTAACTGTCATAAATCTATTACGGGTCTTAAATTGTTAAAGTTCTGTGATGGACTTACGGGTCTTAATCGTCACAAATATATGGTGCACAAATATATTAGGGGCATTTTGGTAAAATTTTGTCATAGTTTGCATAATAAAAAAATATGTGATTACCATTTTCAAAATTGTCACGGTTTACATTTTGGTCAAAATGCCATCAAAAATAAAGTGTCATGTTTAGGGTGAAACTCTACCTTACCATTTTGAATGTTAAGAAATTAAAATTTTGGAATACATATAAAGTAAATAACGAAAATTGAGTGGCTATTGTACCTGGTTTGGTGCAAATATGGTTTTACAACTGAGGTTTGATTTAGTTTTGGGCTTTTAAAAAGTCAAAACATCATATTTTCATTTAAAAAAGTCAAACTATCAATTTCAAAAGGATGGGTAAATAAGCCAATATTAACCACTTTGTTAAATTACCAATAGTGTTTCCTGAAGCCACTTTATTTTTTTTATCCATGTACTAATCGTACATAAGAAAAATGTGTTGATCATTTCTTCATGTAAGAAATAGAAAACATAATAAATATTAAACTTATGAACCTGTTACAGCATAGAGAGTAGTAATCGCAGCAGAGTATGGATGTAGACGACATGTTTGTTATCTTGATCGAGTTCTCCTTTAGGATGTATAGTTAAGGATGGTGTTGGGGTTCTTGAGAGGAACCCGGTTTTGGAGAGAGGAGGCACACAAAATTGTTATGTGTGTATAATTAGGTTATGATGTTAATATTGATCTCTCTTTATATACACCCAATGGGAAACCCTTTATTAGCTAGTAAATGTAATATGGCCCATCAACAATTACCAAACTAATATATAATAAGGTATAATTAATTATTCTGATCTATTATTATATAAATGATAATGATGGCCATATTAATAAATATATAATATATATTTATTCTTACATTCTCCCACTTGGCCGAATAATCATTTATTATGAGTATTAGATAAGCATGATCAGGAGTTAACACTCATTTTAGCTTTAAACTTAAACTGGAGCAGAGAAATACAGTCATTGAATTGAACATCAGCTCAAGACCCCCATTAATCATACTGCAGTCCTTATTTAAAACCTAAGTAGTAATGATAAAAATTTTCAAGTAAGCCCTTTAAACGTTTGATTTGTATAATAATTATTCTATATGTCATTATGCATGCAGAACATATTAAGAGACATACAAAATCAAACTGATGAGGAAATGTAATAATTAATCATTCATAGTATGATATGCAGTTGCACATCGTCATCAATAACCCGTCATTATTATAAGCGCTTTCATAATATTTATGGGTGAGACTTTTAGTTATCGGATCCTTAAGCATATCATGAATGTATTCGATACGAAAATTTAAATTCCTCAATTCGTTCATAAACGAATAATTAGTTTCATATCAAAATTTAATGCAACACCTCTCAAACTGTTACTGTTTGAGAAAACATGATAGCTGACTTTATCACAATAAGTCTTTAATATATAATTTATATGGAGTTTAATAAAAACTTATGAGTCCACTAATAAATGTTCAACAACATTTATTGACAACAACGTTGTAATTAATCAACATATTATGTCGTTATGACTTAGGTTGTTGTTATCAGTTCATTATGACTCCTCCATGAAATAGATTTGTCTACTGACATAATAATATATCCCGAAAATTACATTTTCTTATCTTTGTATATGACAAAGTTTAAAGTAATCTACCGGTTTGAATTCTCACTTCTTCTTTTAAATTAAGTCTTTCGTTTCTTTTAAAGATATCTTAGTACTCTTTTAGATGCTTCACATTAATCTAGACATATCTAGTGTGTTGCAATTTCGAGTAATATCTAAACAAGTATAGACTTGAACTCATATAAGGCTTCTAATTAATGAAGCATAAGGAAATAATCTATGTGTTCCTATTATCCTCTAAAGTAGAGCAATACTGTTTGTTACATGTGTAAGGAATATTTCTGAGATCTATATTATCAAAGTATGTGTGAAAATGCTTTGACTGATGTAACATATACTTGTCAGAAGAATGTCATCAATATAAGGACAAGTTTGTTTAGTTGCTCCCACTCATCTTGAGGTAGGTACAATAATCCACTTGTTTTTGATGAAAATAATTGTATAAATATTTCATCATATTTTTATGTTTGCATTAACCCACATATGGATTTTATTGACTTATAAACTAAATGTTCTTTGACCTTCAGTTTATAACTTTTAGGCTGTTTTATGAGCATATAAATATATAAGCCGATTGTTAGGGAAAGTTGTTTTAATGTTCATCTAATGTAGCTCTTAACTATTGTAAGCTACTAGAACAATAATGATCCTTAAAGAAATCTTTTGTAATATAGGTAAGAAGATTCTTTGATAATTGGTTTATCCTTGAATATAACCTTTAACAATCAATCATGCTTCTTATTGTCTTAACGTTTCGTATTGTGATTTAGTTTAGTTATGAACACTCTAAGGTCATTCAACCAAATCTCAAAACGTTAGCCTGACTTATGGAGTCAATTATGATTGATGCTAATGGTTTAATTATAAGGGGTAGGATCACTAAACTTTCCAACATCCATTTCAACTTTAGTTAGGGAGGTTACATAATCATCAATGTTTGTAGGTTTTAAAACCTAGATGGCCTCCTGAGTTGATTATTGGGTAATTTTAAAAAGTCTCAGTTTTATGGATTAGCTCTTGATTAGGTTGCTATCATTTCCAGGATTCTAAGTGTGTAATAGTTGGTGCGGTATGGTGTACAAGAGGTGTAATTGGAGTTAAATTTGGAGTAAAATTTAATAACTCTCTTCTCCCCGCCTCATGTACTTCTAACAAGTCATTATAAGGACTTTTACTGCTCCCACTGACCATAGAAGCCTTTAGGAAATTAGTATGCTTAGGTTCAATAATTAAAGACCAATAGATTCTAACAGAGAAACAAGTTAATAATATAAGATGTTGCAGTTTCTCGAGGTGATGATTAATTTAGTAAGAAATCTGAATTTGTAAGAGTAGTAGTAAATTCTAAATAGATAAGTTTTGATAAAATAGTGTTGTGATGGAGCTGTGTCTTGTACAAGAGGTGCAATTGGAATAATATCAGGTTTTCACTCCCCCACCTCTTGCAAATCTTGTAAGTTATGATTGAGACACTTAAGGCTCCCACTAATCTTTAATATCTATAGAAAAACTACATAAGGAGTTTCATTGATGTACGTGATGTGGGAATTTCTCATACATATGTTAGACTTGATTTGATTTCATTAATGTCCAGATGTAATAATAAACTTAAGGACATATTTAGAAGAAATCGTATTATGTATATATGAATGGATCTCTTTAAAACCATGGACCATAGAAGTCAGATTATATAAAAGTAAATAGCTTTTTAAATGATAAAAGAATTATGTCTGAATATTCCGTTTGAATAAGTTTCACGAATATACATGAAATATAACTTCTGGTGGACCAATAATTATTCCTTAAGCCAAGTAAGGTTTAGGGCATCTAACACATGATTAAAATCACTAAGAATGAGATTAGGTGAAAAATCACCCTCATCAACCATGTCATGATTTCTCATCAAATTTGGTTTTAATAGATGAATTTTATAGGTCTCATTTGTCTTTTGTTATATTTTTATTTGCATGATAACAAAAGTTGTGAAAATATATTGTATCATCTAGTTGTATTTTATATATGTTTCAATCCAAATATTGATAACAAATCATATGAGAGTTTAAGGTAATAGTGACTTTATGTTGGCTACGCAAACCTTATAACTGTCATAATGTAGCTTAAGTATTGATACTAAATTCTGATTAATCTCCAGAATATTTAAGGTATCATAAAGCGTAATTTGAAAACAGTTTATCATGGTTCTAATAACCTTAACATTTAAATTTGTCACTAACCCTTATGTTAGTTATTTGTTGATTTTTGGGTAAACATATAGAACTAGACTCAACCAATCATGTGTTAATGAGAATATTAGGTTAGCAGACTTAATTATCATTAATATATAACTATCAATTTTAGCCATTTGTTCTTTTGAATTATGGATAATCTTGTAATGCATATGCCTAATATAATGGCATATTTTTGCAATGAGACTTCTCCTTAGAGAACTTAAAGCTGGAAGTAATACTTGTATTTTGTCTATGAACCTTAGAATAATCCTCTTTTAGGTTTTAGTGGTAGTGAGTTGAATAATATTTTATTTTCCAGTACTGGATGCTTCTTTTCTTGTACATATGTTGCTGATCAATACACTCATTTTCCTTTGATACTTCTAAGTATTATAGTTGATTTTTAAGGAACCAAATTGTACTATTGAAAATTTGAGTATGAAATGTACTAGAATATTGTACTTAATATCATGTGTGAGCCCTTAATTTTATGGGTCATGATTGTACATTATGATATATTCAATAATACCATCTAACCTTATAGTTAGAATTTTTAAGGAGTGCATGAATCTTGGGAGTTATTTTGATTAGTCTTAGGAAAAACTAAATCTAGAATAACTCTAGTGATAGCATTTATTTATATAAGTTCTTGATTATCATTATCGTAATAGACATTATGATTGACTCATTCCATTTGTTTGGCTCTAGTTTTCAATGGAATAATTGTTATTAGAAACAGCAGTAGGATAGTCATATCATGTCTTAATAGATAATTAAAATTCAGAAGAGCTAAATGTTATAAAAACTCTTTATGAGACAAAATTCAATTGTGTTTTGAGATTAGAGTGGATGATTTTGATGAGATAGCTATTTATAGAAGAAAATTATAGTGAGTAATGTTATGGGATATTAAGATAATGCATATTAAAATTTATGATCATTAGATTAATGAAGGATCATTATATTTTATTGAAGATGTGATGTCTATTATTAACATCAAACTAATAGACTATAATTAAAAGTTCTACTTAAACAAAAAATAAATCACCTTTGGGCATAATTAAATTTTATTTAAGTATGTGTGCAAAAAAATTGTAACACATAACCTTTGGACAGAAGTGGGACAATTATTTTAATCATGCACGGGCTAGTTTTGCTAGATTAAAATGTAACACATCACCTTTGGGCAGAAGTGAGACATTTTGATCATGTTAGGAAAAACTAACAAAAGCTTTCATTAGACTTGAAAGATAGAGTAGATGTAACACATCACCTTTGGGCAGAAGTGATACATCAAAAAAATCATTCAAGTTAAGCCTTTTGTGTTTTGTAAATTTTTATAACATTTAAGTGTTTACAAAATATTTAATTAGTTAATAGCAAAAGAATGTTTAGGGGTAAGGATTTTTAAGTTTCAGGTAAAACCTCAGTTCTCGAGAATTTTAGGTTCCTGTGAATCGTCAGTTTCCGGCTTTTAGCGGGTTTTCAGTATTTGGGTGTTTAGATGATTTTATGGAGTTTTAGGGAAAATGTTGATTCCAGTATTAGTGAGTTTTCGGCTTTATGGGTTATGACCCAAGCCCATAAACTCTTAGAACCCATAATTTGTTTTAAGCCCATAATAAATTATTTTAAATAACCCGTGAACTGGTTTAAGCCCTTAACCATGATCTTTATTAACTAAATTAATAATGATAAGATTTGGTTCAAAACTTTTTAATGATTAAAAATTATATCTGTTTTCTATTTTAAGGGGATTCAAATCTTTTAAAAAAATATTAAAACTTCTAAGTTATCCAAGATTTGAAAAAATATTTCCCTAAATAATCATTAACAAATTTTAATCTAGATTTGAACCAACATATGCATAATTTTCGATAATAATGATGAACACGAAGAACATCATCGAAAATTTTAACAATTAAACATACAAATAAAACTTGGAATCGAAATCTTTAAACAAGAAATTAACAGATTTCGAAAATATTAGGGTTTTGTTAAATATGAATTTTAGGGATTTTAAACAGTTTCATATATTGTTTTCATAATAGAACATGAAAAAGAAACCGAAAAAATTAGGGTTTATCAAGTTTTAGTCCATGTCTTCTAATTCAATTCCATATTTACGGAAAACATGAAGAACTGATTAATCAACATCGCTCTGATACCACATGTTGATCAGTTCTTCATGTAAGAAATAGAAAACATAATAAATATTAAACTTATGAATCTGTTACAACATGGAGAGTAGTAATCGCAGCAGAGTATGGATGTAGACGACATGTTTGTCATCTTGATCGAGTTCTCCTTTAGGATGTATAGTTAAGGATGATGTTAGGGTTCTTGAGAGGAACCTGGTTTTGGAGAGAGGAGGCACACAAAATTGTTATGTGTGTATAATTAGGTTATGATGTTAATATTGATCTCTCTTTATATACACCCAAGGAGAAACCCTTTATTAGCTAGTAAAGGTAATATGGCCCATCAACAATTACCAAACAAATATATAATAAGGTCTAATTAATTATTTTGATCTATTATTATATAAATAATAATGATGGCCATATTAATAAATATATAATATATATTTATTCTTACAAAATGATCATGCTGCTATATTGAACTTGAGCTATAAAACTTCCTTTACAAAGTATACACTTAGACCTTTGTAATCTTTTATTATTAGTGTGTATCCATATAAATAAAATAGCATGGTAAAATTGTTTTTAACAAACATACTCTCATTTGTTTCATTCACCATAATAATGTTAAAAGGGGACAGGCAGGGTTTAGCACTTTTTAAAACTAACATAATTACCCTTGGCAACCATCTCTTTTTTCATCAAAATATGAACAATATATTACAATGAAACAAAAATAATCATTGTTTGGGAGGTCTTTGTTTAAAGCTTAGCTAATCACATTGATTAAACCTAACTTATTTAATAGATTATTTTCTTAATTATATATGTTACCTACAAATTTATTTATTTTAAATTCACATTTTTCCTAGTTTTTTAAACTTGTTTGTATTTTTTTATTATTTGTATGATCCCGTGTATTACACGGGTTCTAAAGCTAGTATATATATATATGTAAGACTTAGTTATAAATATATGCATGTATTTTTGTATACATACATGGAACAATAAATAGGAATATATAGAAATTGTATATATGTAACCTTATACAGTTTGCTTAAATTTTTTTTAATTCTAGTTGTTAGTGCATTATGTCAGTAGTTCAGTATCTAGTGTCTGTAATCGTGTTTGTTGGTTTTGTTTTGATTTGTAGAGGTTGTCTCACAAGTTCGCCTAATATAAGCGAACTTGTGGACAAGCGAAGTTATTGACAACTTTGCCTAGTCTGTTAGGCGAAGTTGTCGAAGGCTTTATAAGCCTTGGCTACGGCTTGTTTTAGAAGCTTTTTCAAGTACGTGTAATTGTGATTGAACGTCACGTGTTGAAAGGTTGCACTACAACATGTCTTTTGAGTATTGTAACGTGTATTTGTGCTTGGTTTTAACGTATATCGCATCCTACGCTCGTATCGTCTTACGTAGGATTCCGCACCAACGTAATACGAGATACTTCCGTGTAGATCCGGCTGGGAACCTACAATTGGTATCAGAGCATTTGCTCGTGATTGTGTGGTTCGGGATTATCACACGAGTGTAGAAATCGTTCCGTTCGACTATTCGTGGGACGAGTTTACGTTGAAATACCGAGTTTTTGTGTCCTACCCATCTCCCACTATCAAATATAACACATTACACCTTCGCATACCTCGCAATACGTCAAATTAAAACCTGCAAAAACCTTGTGTTCATCAGGCGAAGTTGCCGTCACTGTTCGTAGGGTTTGGGCGAAGTTATAAGTTTAAGCGAAGTTATCAACCAAGCGTAGTTGTCATCAAGCAAAGTTGTTATCAAGCGAAGTTAAGAGTTTCAGCGAAGTTAAGCATAACTTCGCCTACTGATCACTGTTCAAATTAAAAAAAATGTGTGTTTTCAAGTCGTGTTTCTTTCAGCGATGACTTCGATAAACATTACGGAACTGGTGAAAATGGAAGTTGAGGCCGGTTCAGCAACCAAGGCTCCGAAAATGCTTAAGGGTACCGATTTCGTTGCTTGGAAAGATCTGTTTGAACAGTATGTTAAATATCAAGATGCTAAGATGTGGGTGTGCATACAAGATGGATACATTCCACCAACGGCCTTGTTTGAGGGTCATGAACAGATTAAGAAGTACAATAAGATGGAAGAGGAAGAAAAGAAGATGTATGAGGCAGAAAGTAAAGCTTATGCTGCAATAACAATGGCTCTTCCACAAGAGATTCTTCATACATTCAAGAAGTACAAAACTGCTAGAGAGCTATGGGAAGCACTTGAAAATCGATATAAGGGTAATGTGGGAATACGTGCTTCCAAAACAAAGCTACTAAAAACCCAATTCTCTGTGTTCAAGTATCTGAAAAATGAATCACTTGACGATATCATCACCAGATATTATCACTTGATGACCGAACTCAGCAATTACTCCATTGTATACAAAGAAGAGGAGATAGTAGAGAAACTTCTTGATGCTCTTCTACCGAAATGGGAAATGTATACGGTTTTAATGAGAGAGGATAAAGAATTTGCTAATATTGATCTTGAAACAGCAGTCAATAAGTTACGAAATTTTGAGCTCAACATGGTTCGAAAGGAGACACCGACTGATCAGGTTTAGGATCTGGGAATGTATGGTGCGAAGGTCTCTCCAAGTGCAAGTTCAAAATCAGAATCGTCTGCCTACTACACAAAGGGGGAATCAAACTCCAACTCAACTCGAGATGGTCATGTGATCCTCAATATGGATGGCGACGTATGTCGTATGCTTCGTAGCTGGAGGTAGTAGTTCTTCAAAACCTCAATCAACAACTGATAATGTACCCTCAAATGTTCCGACCTACAATTACTCACAGATGCCCATGAGTGTTAAATCAGCTGAACAGCAGTTTGCTCTCTATGCATCTTTCATTGCATCTTATGAGAATTACATCAAAGGTAAAATAGTCAATCCCGCAACTTTGGATGAAGACTATGATCAGATTGATGCTGATGATCTAGAAGAGATGGACCTGCAGTGGCAGATGGCTATGATAGTAAGACGGGTTAAAAGATTCATGAAGAAAACAGGTAGAAAGTTCGTTGGCGAAAGACCAGGGTTTGATAAGTCAAAGGTTAGATGTTATAACTGTCAACAGAATGGTCATTTTGCTAAGGAATGTACAAATGAGAGGGTCGAACGTAATCAGAACAGGTCTGCACAACAGAATGGGGGAGATAGTGAGAATAGGGCTATGGTATCTAGACACAATGGTGGGTACAACTGGAATCTACAGGTTGAAGAAGTCTTCGAACAGGCAAATTTGGTGAACATCGAAACTGCAGGAAGTGAGAAAGAGATGGGAGAAAATCAAGCCTATATGGCAAAAGTGAACGATCAGCTCTCTGAGGTAAGTTCTGAACTTCATTGTATGCAATGTGAAAATCTGTCTGAACAATTGAAAACAGTAACTGATCAGTTTGTTAGTTTGGACGCTCAATTTAAAACGTTAAAAGAAGATCATCATTACACTAAAACTAGATAAAACAGTTACTCGGTAAAAATAAAAGCTAGTGAAAAAGATATCAGAAGTCTTAAAGCCAGTCTAGCTGATAAAATACAAGTAATTGATCTTAGTTATGAAGTGTTAGAAGAAAAAACCAAACTAATTGCTGAAAGGGATAAACAGATAGCTGATTATCAGGTAAAAGTGGTGGAATTAAACAAAAAAATTGAACAGTTTAGAAATTCCTCAGCAATGCTTGATCATATCGTAAGTGTTCAACGTTCCCCAGTTAACAAAGGGGGAATTGGATTTTCTGAAGTTCCACCACCATATAACCATAACTATACGTATGATCCTAGTAATCAGAAATCTGTTGATGTTGAGATTAGTCAGACAGTTCCTGTCAAAGTTTAGATTAAAGAACCTGAAGTTAGTAAAAGCGAAACATGTAAGCCTGTTTCGAATGTTAAGATTTCTGTTCCTCGTTCCGTCTCATCAAATTCGGACAAGACATCCGAATCTAGTGAGATAAAAGAAGGGGTAGTGTTATTAAAACGTGGGGAGGAATATAAGCAAACTGAAAAGAACTCTCCCCTAAACCTGTTTGTCCCACCATATGTTAGACAAACGAATAGTAATGCAACCTCAACATCTGAAACAACTATTGAGACGAAAGTTGAACACAGGAGTTGTTTCAGATGCAATCAAATAGGACACCTGATTGCAGATTGTCCTCTAAATCAGAGAGTCAGAGGTATGAGGCCTCCGAAAACTGAGAATAAAACGAATAGTAATTACTATAATGGTAAGAATGCTTACTCACCAAAGTTCAGATATTGGACTAATCCAAGATTTCAAAGAAATCGATCTCAGTTTTTCCCAGTTAACAACCAAACCAACAATTATAACTCAGCTAATCCACTAAGGTTTGGATGGCCTCATAGTCAATTCTCAAGAAGGTATCCTTTCAGAACTTACATAAATCACTCTCAAACTGCCTTTGGGCAATCAAAGTACGGGATGCCGTTTAACAGTTTAATCGACCCAAGACCAGTAGGTCTTGGGTCCCCAGATTTTAATCTTTTCGTTAACTGTGCAGGAACAGTTGAACAGGACTGTAAACAACGTTGGGTTGTGGATAGTGGCTGTTCCCGGCACATGACTGGTAACAAGAATTTGTTACACGAATGGAAACCTGTTCAATGAGGTAGGGTAAGTTTTGCTGGAGAAAGTGGTGGTAGAATTACTGGTATTGGAACTGTGACAAATGGTAAAATGAAGTTAGAGAAGGTGAATTTTGTTGAGGAGTTGAAGCATAATTTGTTGAGCGTGTCTCAGATTTGTGAAAAAGAGTACACAGTGCACTTTACTAAAAATGAAGCAATTGTTCTGTATCCTGGTTTCAAGATACCAGAGGCATGGGTGGTGATGAGAGCTCCAAGAGAAAAGAACACGTATGTAATGGATATGAGGTCAACTGAGATGACAACCGAAGAATCATGTCTTTTGTCCAAGGCAACTGAATCTGAGTCAGAATTATGGCATCGAAGAATGGGACACATACATCTTCGAAAAATGAACTACATTGTCAAGAATGGGCTTGTATTTGGTGTTCCCTTGAAAAATTTTAACTTTGAAGACCAATGCTTATCGTGCAAGAAGGGAAAGCAACACAAGAAACCTCATCTCTCCAAGAAGGTTAATTCAATAGTCAGTACCCTAGACTTACTTCACATGGATCTCTTCGGTCCCGTGAGCGTAAAAAGTCTAAGTGGAACATCATATTGCTTGGTAATAACTGATGATTACTCTCGATACTCTTGGGTATACTTTCTGAAGGCAAAAGATGAGACGGTTCAGTTAGTAATTAACCTGATTACCAAGGTTGAAAATATTGTGGGAAGAAAGGTTAAGTACATCAGGAGTGATAATGGGACAGAGTTCAAGAACTACCAGATGGAGATGTTCTGCTTACAGAAAGGGATAGACCACCAGTATAGCGCCCCGTATACTCCACAACAAAATGGGGTGGCTAAGAGGAAGAATAGAACGCTAATTGAAGGAGCCAGAACCATGCTGGCTGATGCTAAACTTCCCGTGGTGTTCTGGGCTGAAGCTGTTGCCACAGCCTGTTATATCCTTAATCGTGTTTTAACTGTTAAAAGATTAAATAAAACTTGTTATGAACTTATGCATGGTCGAAAGCTAAACTTGAATGGTCTCGAACCATTCGGGTCCCCATGTACGATATTAAAGACAAACTCTAAATTTGGTGAGAAAGCCGACGAAGGTATTTTAGTCGGATATGTTGTTGGGACACCCAACAGAAGAGTCTTTAATTTATCGAACAGCATGGTTGAAGTGGTATGTAACACCGACATCACGAGTTACAAACCACCAATGCCCAGCACGGGACCCGCTGAAGCTTTTGACTATGATAAACTGTTCAAATCCTTTAATATGCCTTACTTGGATTTTGCAGAAGTTCATGAGAAAATTGCTTCACAGATTCTGTATGATGAGGAAGAAAATATTGTGCAACGTCCGCGATACGATGAGTGTCATCCTTCCTCGTCAAGAACCGCTGATATTCCTGCTGCCTCTACTGAGGAAGAATTCTACAATCCTTTTCACTCTCAACATCAATCACCCATTGATGAACTCTCTTCGAACTTGGAAAACAATCTGGAAGTCAGTACGGTTCCGACTACTGGTGTTCACAAAAATCATCCTTTGGAGAACGTGATAGGTGATCTGTCTGATGGTGTACAAACAAGACGAAGCTTGAATGAGCACACCTGTGTTTACGCAAGCATTAAGGAAACGGGTATCATTAATGAGTGCTTGTACACCTGCTTCATCAGCCAGATTGAACCAAAGAACTATCAAATGGCTCTCAAGGATAGCTCGTGGGTCGAAGCCATGCAAGAAGAGTTAGCTCAGTTCGAGAAGATGGAAGTATGGAAATTAGTTGCAAAACCGAAGAATGTACATGCTATTGGCACAAAGTGGGTCTTTAAGTGTAAGAGAGATGAGAAAGGGATAATCATAAGGAACAAGGCGAGGCTGGTGGTAAAAGGGTTTAATCAGCAAGAAGGAATCGACTACAATGAAGTGTTTGCTCCTGTGGCAAGATTGGAGGCAATCCGACTATTTTTGGCATTTGCTGCACACAATCAGATGAAGGTGTTCCAGTTAGATGTAAAAAGTGCCTTTCTGAATGGTAAAGTCGATGAGGTAGTGTATGTTGAACAGCCTCCGGGTTTCCCTGACCCTGATTTTCCTGATCATGTGTACAAGCTGAGTAAAGCGCTATATGGTCTACATCAGGCCCCTCGTGCCTGGTACTCAACCTTGTCTGATTATCTACTTGAAAATGGGTTCGAAAGAGGAAAGATCGACAGCACGCTGTTTGTCAAGAGAAAAGGGCGAGATTTTCTACTAGTTCAAGTCTACGTGGACGACATCATATTTGCTGCATCAAAAGTCGTCATGTGTCAGGAGTTTGAAGAAGTCATGAAAAAGAGGTTTGAAATGAGTGCAATGGGTGAATTAACTTTCTTTTTAGGATTGCAGGTTGATTAGAAGAAAGATGGGATGTTCATCCATCAAACTAAATATGTCCAAGACGTTCTCAAACACTTCAAGATGGAGGACAGCACTCCATTTGATACTCCGGTTTGCGTCAACCACAAACTGGGTGCTGAATCGGACAGTGATGAAGACGTGGACCCCACCCAATATCGAGCAATCATAGGTTCCTTAATGTATTTAACTGCATCTAGACGTGATATTATGTTTGCAGTTTGTCTTTGTTCTCGATTTCAGGCAAGCCCGAAGGAATCTCACTTGAAGGGAGTGAAGAGAATATTGCGGTATCTCAAAGGCAAGCCTAAGCTGGGTTTGTGGTACACGAAAGGGGTAGACCTGGACTAGGTTGCTTACACAGACTCTGACTATGGAGGGTGCAATCAGAACAGGAAGTCGACAACCGGTGGATGCCAGTTTCTGGGAGGAAGATTGGTGTCATGGCAGTGCAAGAAGCAGACCTCAGTAGCCATTTCCACCTGTGAAGCAGAGTACATGGCAGCATCAAACTGCTGCTCCCAGGTTCTTTGGATACAACAGCAATTGCGCGATTACGGTTTGAATTTTACTCAAACTCCTATTTGCATTGATAACACTGCGACAATCTCAGTAACTACAATCCCGTAAAACATAGCAAAACCAAACACATTGACATTCATCATCATTTTATACGGGATTGTGCTGAGAAGAAATTAATTGTGCTAGAAAAGGTTGATTCGTTAGATAATTTCGCCGATCTTTTTACTAAAGCGTTTGACCGAACTCGTTTTCAAAATCTTGTTGAGTTTAATGGGATGATCAATCCCGAGTAACCGTGTTTCTCGTTTCTACTGAATAAATAAAAAAAACCATCACTATCGCTTAGAATTATGTCGGTTGCTTCAGTTTGAAGGACACATCTTCGGATATGTTTGGTCCTTACTTCTTCTAGTAGATTATGAGGATAGCCATTAACCAGATGACTGAAAGTGACCGGGGCGGTTTATGGAGTGTTTTTATTCTTTCGCTGAAAAGTAGTCGTTCATACTTAGTTAAAAGGACGCATATTCGTATGTGGTCGGTCCAGCTGATCCATTGGATCTTCAGGATAGCCGTTTACCTGATGGCTTTGACTTGATCGGGGCGATAGAATTTAAATTTTTATTTTTTAGGGAGATGATATAATTTTTCAAGTCTGTAACTTCGTAAGAAGTTTCAATACAATGTTTCTAAGAAAATTGATCCAACCTTGGAAAGTGATACACAAACTAATCCTGTGTGCTTAACTAATGAAGTTATTAGGCCTAAAAGACTCTAGAACAGTCATTGTATGTTATGGTAGCTTTTTATGGTGCGTAAAAGTAGAAGTGATACTAACTAAATCTTCTCGATTTAAAGTGGAGACACATTCAGAGTTGTGTATGTCTACATATACATCTTTCCGAATGATAGGCAGAAGAGCGATTACCCAGTCATACACGAGCCCGTGAGTGTTCTGATTTCCGAGAAGATAGTATGTCAAGTACCTGCAGTGATCCAGATTCGGGACTTGCAGTAGTCTACTGTTATGAAGCTATGTAAATCTTTATTATTTAAATATATATATATATATATGATGATGTTAAGCCTTCTGAAGCCTATCATGTTATTCTTATCAATCAAGAGGCGATAAAGAGAACGGGAAGAAGACTCTAAAGATCAAGATGTACTTACTGTTTAATCAGACACTACGAGTCGAGGTCAACTCGGGGTGACTCGGGGAAATTCAAATAAGCTTTGAGAAGAGATGGGAGGCATCACAATCTTTGATGTTTGTCCGTTTAAATTTTGAGCTTAATTGAACCTAATCCGTATCACAGAAGCGATGAAAACCATACTAAGTTGTTTACCTGCTTACAACCTGTTTCTTTATGTCATAATACCGCTGAACATGGATCTATGTGACAGCCATCTAATTAGTATGATTCCTGTTCGGATCTTTTCTAAAACATTCTGGTCCCCGTCAAGACTGAAATTTGATCCCGTGTACTTTATTTCTAAAATTTACTTTACATATGTCGTTTTATGGTTTAATACTTGGTTACTTGGTCTTTGATCGTAACATTTAAATCTTTAAAGGAAGTTTTAAAAGATAATTGCATAACGTTCAAATTTATGAGGGCCTATTTTGTAAATTTAATAAAAGGTTGCATAGGCGAAGTTGTTACAGGGCGAAGTTAAGGGTAAGCCTGTGAAATGTACAGCCTATATATAGGTCAACTCAGTCAAACCCTTTCATATTCTCAAACTCATGCGAACTTATACTCTAATCACCCTCGGCGAACTTATTTCCTCGAATCAAACCTTATTATTTTTCGTTTCCAATCCGTGTTAAAGGTGTGTAGGGTCGATATTACGTATAATTCTTGTCGATCATATTATTTAGATGTCGTTTTGGTCCGATTTGAGATCTCGTTCATGCAAACCTTTAAACACTCACTTTTCAAACTCCTTTTAACGTGTTCGTAACCAATGTGATCGTCTAGATCTCTTTAGTAACATGTTTTTATTGTCCACAATCACCAAATTCACCAAACAAGCATCGTCTGGCCTTCTGAACATTCGCCGTTTCAGTTCAGGCGAAGTTATAGTTTAGGCGAAGTTGTTCTCAACTTCGCCTTAGGCTTAACTTCGCCTGCTGCTTTAATCTTTAACTAATCAGGGGCGAAGTTGTTCAAGGGGCGAATTTATGATTAGGCGAAGTTATCATTAACTTCGCCTTATACCTAACTTCGCCTGGTTCTTTACATTATTTTAAAGCTTATCTGTTATCAGGCGAAGTTATAGTAAAGGCGAAGTTGAACTCAACTTCTCCCTTTCCCTAACTTCGCCTATACACCAGAAGCTATCATAACTTCGCTCATGGTAATAGGTGAAGTTGTGATCTGATTTGACGAATTTTCTAACTTAGACCGTTTGTTATGCAGATATGGCAACTGTAGCAGGAGCGGGTGGTGCTGGTGGTGACGAAGGTGGTGATAACAACCGTCAATTCTTTCCGGGTCACAATATGTACATCACGCTGGACCCGGATGCTAGCGGTGTTGATGATTATCGCGAGATCATCTCTTTCCTTATCCGCTCGCGTATCTTCCATGCTATTACTACAACTCTGCCCATTTCTCTACCGAACATTGAAGACTTCTGGCAAACGGTAGATTATGATTGTAGAGTCGAGCCCCCAGTCATGCGCGCCACAGTTAACAATCAGGAGGTGCAGTTCTCATCTGAACATATAAGGGTTGCCTTGCAGTTTGGGAATGAAACTAGAGATGATCCTACAGACTTTACCGCTCCATTCAGAGATGGTGCATTTTTACGAATGGGCTATTCTGGTCCATTGGGTGACACTCAGAGGCGTAAGGGATTTTTGTTGGATCAATGGCGTTTTCTCATGCATGTGATGATCGTGTGCATGTTGGGTCGTAAGGCTGGTACGGACGGGATGGGTGCGACGATGCAATCAGCAATGACAACACTGACTTACAACAAGCCTTACAGCTTCAGTCGGATGGTGTTTTATGAAATAGACCGTCAGAGACGTGCGGTAGCTCGTGAAAGATTCTTGATGTATCCAAGATTCTTACAAATGATCTTGAATCATGTGGCTCCTACGCTACCTCAGCGCCGTCCAATTCGATATGTAGAGAGTGTCAGCAAGAGGATATTGGCACAATGCAGATCGTCGAGTGCTCGAAGTAAACCAGAGCTTCGTCCTCGGCATACTCCGTTATTTGGGTATTTGATAAACCTGATGTATATTGCTCCTCGTGGAGACGAGTTTCGGGATCCGGCACCGCAACAGGCTGTTGTTTCTCAACCACCACCTGTGGTACAGCAAGCATTGCCTGCTACTCCTGTTGTGGCACCGGAGGAACAAGTAGACCTTGAAGCTGCTTTTGGTGGCCAAGGGTTCTTTGATATGGAGCGAGTTGATCCTGAGGCAGAGATTCAGGTCTCAGTAGCGGAGGTTTCTGGTGTTGGTGTGTCGATGGTAGCTACGTCTGTAGCTGGTTCTGAGAGAACCAACTCTGACTCCTCAGCTGATGATATTGCTGAAGCTAGACAGATTCTGGCCGCCCAAGAAAGAATTCATGGAAAAAGAAAGAAAGATACAGATGACAGTGAATCTGATTTTGAGGAGGAGTTAGATCGTTTGATTCGTCGATCGAAAAGGGTTAGAACGGGTGAAGGCTCGGGAGCTGGTGAAAGCTCGAGGGTGGTTCATTTCTCTCCACCCGCCTTATCTGGTATGACTATGGTCCCTGCATCGATGACTGTGACAGGACCGATCACCTCGGATGTTCCCGTGATATCTACATCTTCTTCCTTTGGCATTCCACCCACTACTTTTCAGTTTTCGGCTCCAGAAATTGTTTCCTTGCCACCTCCTACTCTTACTCCATCGGAGGTGGTGGCAAGATTTGTTGAGTCGACTTTGGTTGCCACCGCGGGTTTCTCTGTTACAATACCACCTGCGGTTACTTTTCAGCCTGTTTCTAATTTTCCAGCTACCTTGGGAATCCCTCCACCGTATGCTCAAGACACTTCTCATATGAGGTTTGATTTTGATGCAACTTTATCTGACTCGGAAAGGATAACAACTCTTGAAAGGGTCATGGCAGAACAGTCAAGAATCAACTTAATCCAGACTCACGCTATCCAGCGCCTTGTTGCAGAAAATCAAATTCAGTCGTCCCTCCTGATTGAGCACGGTAAACTTTTTGATGCTTTAAAACAGTTCTTAGCATCTCAGGGGGAGACGAGCTGCAAGGGCGATGAGTTGAGGACGAAGAAGAGTAATGATAGAGACGATGATCCCAATGCATCGAAAGGTGCATGTGGTGAGTTGCCAAAAACTGAACAAAGTCTTGGGACTTCCACATCTTAAGGGGAGTCAGCTGGTGCAGCAGGTGAATCAGGGGGTGATGATGTGGTGGTAGTGGATGATGAGGAGATGTTGGATGACGATATTGTAGGTGACGACGATGTGTTACCGGTTGAAGAGATTGAGAAGATAGGAGCGAGATTGTGATTGACAGTGAGATTGAAGAGGGAGAGATTGTGGAGGATAATGTTGAGCATGAAATTCCAGAAGTTGATAAGTCAAACATGGGTCAAGATATGGGAAGCGATGAGACTGAATGGGAAGAGCAGCCGAGATGGAAAGAAGGCTACGCTCAATGGTTCGTAAAGACAAAGAAGCCAGCGATTCCAACCATGTTTAAAAAGAGTTATAATATCAAAGGTTATGCTGAATCGAAAAAGGGCATTATATGCTGGTTATATGATGAGCAGTTGAGGCTATTTGTGATTAAACGTTACGATGGGATTCAGTACTTCAAGAGGTTGTTGAGATCGTTGAATACCTTGCCTGAGTGTGAGGTGAAGGATTTGGCCAAGTTGGGGTTGATAAACATAAGTGATGATAATATGGCTAGGATTATTGGGAAGATCGTGTGGAAAGAAAGTATAAAAGAGAAAAAGTTCGAGTTGTTAAAGCCGCAGAAAGGGAAGCTTGTTGAAAATAAAGACAGAGGAATGAGAGCTGATGGCAAACCTTGGATGGTAATGAAGTATAAGCCTATCCGGTGTTTAAAAGAAGTGCCGATGAAACAAATGCCCAAGGATGTCCTAAAGGATCTGAAATGGTGGTATGTCGACAGTCAAACAGCTGAAGCGGTCATGGAGGATGAAGATGAACAAGAGGTGCTGAGAGTGCATGATCCTATGCACTTGGTAAATTTGTCTCAAGCTGACTTGCAGGTGCTGAACGAGAAAAAGATATTCTATATTCCTGCATGGAAAGATGAAGCCAAGAAATATCAGAGAGTAGTTTCCGTTTGTGTCAGAGAAGGCGTTCATGCTTGAAGACGAGTGACTCGAGATTTTTGGGATTACAAGACAAGTGATTGAAGATAGAGATATGAAGCTACTGCCAAGGGGGAGTCTGTTGGTGCATTATGTCAGTAGTTCAGTATCTAGTGTCTGTAATCTTGTTAGTTGGTTTTGTTTTGATTTGTAGAGGTTGTCTCACAAGTTCGCCTAATATAAGCGAACTTGTGGACAAGCGAAGTTATTGACAACTTCGCCTAGTCTGTTAGGAGAAGTTGTCGAAGGCTTTATAAGCCTTGGCTACGTCTTGTTTTAGAAGCTTTTTCAAGTACATGTAATTGTGATTGAACTTCACGTATTGAAAGGTTGCAATACAACGTGTCTTTTGAGTATTGTAACGCGTATTTGTGCTTGGTTTTAACGTATATCGCATCCTACGCCCGTATCGTCTTACGTAGGGATTCCGCACCTACGTAGTACGAGATACTTCCGTGTAGATCCGGCAATGAACCTACAGTACTCAAGTAATTGTCATAAAAGCGGATTCTTTATGAAAATCAAAACCTAAATAAGGGTTTTCGACTATTGATTAGTGACAATTATACAAATGACGGTGTTTGTACAAAAGTTTTAGAAATTTGTGACGTTTTTACATTAATAATTATAAAATAATGTTAAAACATAAATTTATGCTATCATAAAGTTGATATTGTGATAACATTTTGTATGTGATCGTTTAACGATGGTTAATTGTTTTTAACTTAAATAGTCGAATGTTTAAGTGATGCATTCTTGAGACAGATTATACTCAATGTTGCACATCCTAGTAACAACACATTTAAAAACATGATTTATTTTTAAAACACTATAAAAATAAAACATATAATGTTGTTACAAAAATAAAAAAAAATTGAAAATTTAACCGAGCTCGGCTTAAACTTTATACCAGTCAAGCTCGAGTTTGATTTTCATATTGAAAAAGTAAACGAGCCAGGCTCAATCCAGCTCATTTAAATTCGAGCTCAGGCTCGATGTTGTCCTAGCTCGGTTCGATTACATCCCCTATTTAAGATCGACAAAAGGCTTCAAAGTTAAAGATGCACGAGTGTTACAAACCTATGCACTTTTGTACAGTATTAGTATAAACCTTTTGTTTTATAACAATTATTTTAACAACCAAGTCATTTTTCATGAATTTTGAATCGATTTTCAAAACTACACCGCATTGTAGTTAACATGAATAACATAATGTATTATCAGTCGAAAAGTTTAAATCTTACTAGTGGGAATCTAAGATTTGCTATTGACCGGGAGCCACCTCTACTTATATTAACTTGTTTCACTCTGTTAGCTTCCATCTATCGCTAAATTTCTACAAAAAATAAAATTCGCCATACATATTAGAACCTTAAAAATAAAAAAATATTCACGAATATTATGATTTGCAAAAAGAAATTCAGCCTTCCTGAGTTTTTTCTAACTCCCAATAATCACACATATGACCCCAAGCTACTTCACGACAATAAGGTTTCCTATTTGATCTTGCCAACTCGGGATTGGTTTTTCCTCTATTATCCTTCCAGTACCAACTCTAGTTACCTTGGGCGCGTTTCCAGTGAGTTTGAAGTCGACAATTCACATACTCCATAAAAACCTCATTTGTTCTCTCAACAACTCAAATTTTCCCTACAAATAATACATTGTTAATGATACTAATGAACACATAACGATATAACAACTTCTCAATAATTAAAATGTAAAAATATATATAACTTACTTCTAATTTCTCATACATCAGATTTATCGGTTCTTTTGGTATTGAGTCCCAAGAGTGATAATTCATTGGACAAAAATTGTGAATAACAATTCCACACTCAGCCGCAAAAGGTGTTGCCGAGGTCCCAACAAAAGCTTTTGTACCCTCATCCATTATCAAAGGGATTTTAGAACCCTCATGCATATTTTGTAAAGTCCTTGTAATGCTAAGATTTAAATTTGGACCGCGTTTATTTGGTGGATCAACAGATATTTCTATTTCAGCAGGTGTTTGTTTAGTTTTAGCAAGTTGTTTTGCATGTAATGTATAAAAGATAGAAATATAAAACGACTTGAGTTCAGTTTATTTAGCAAAGCAATGCAGCCCATTTCATCACAATTTAAAGTAGGGATTTTTATACGGTCCTAGCCACGAAAACCAACCATTACCCGACCCGTAAACCATTTTAATATAGCAAAGCAACGCAACCCATTTACATGTAACTTTGTTAGGATGTAAACATTTATTAAAAAAATAATATAATGTACTTGTACCTGTACCACTGGTGTTGGGCGTATTACGTGTGCGACTGCATTTCCGGCGTGACTCTGTAGTATATACACTTCCCTTAGCCGCTGACTGATTTGCGGGTACTCGAGAATTTTCCCACTACATGAAAATTGACCTTTGGTCACACGAAAAAAGTGTGGCCGTAGGCCTTTAGCCACACACATTTGGTTCAGGTCATATGTGACCAAAGGTCGCGATTGTGGGTATGATATGGCCACACACAGTTTTAAGTGGCCTTGTGTGGTTATAAGTGTGGCTAAAGGGTACAGGCATTAGTTGCTGGCCATCAAGAAGCCTCTCCAATAAGGGTAGCAAAATGGTAGAAAATGGCCACATGACTATTTACTATGAGTGACCATTTCACGTATAGAGCCACATGAATTCATGTTTCAGCCACATGAATTTTATAAAAAATGTGGCCAATAGGGTTGTGTTAAGCTTGCATTGTGACCTATACCGTGTGGATATAGCAAAACAATGGCCACTTAAATTTAATAATGGTGTGGCTAATTATATCATATAGACATTGGATATTACACTAAAAGTGGCTAAAATGTTTACTTGCCACTCAAACACTCCTTTGTAGATTATAGTGTGGCTATTGTCTTACCGTTTGTCACACATAATGCTTTTCGGAATTTAGAGTGTGGCCATTGTCAAACTTTTCGTCACACATAGTGAGGTATTGTGTGGCTAATCATATCATATAGACACTGAAGGTTATTGTCAATGTGGCTAAAAATATGAACTTGCCAGCCAAACACTCTTTTGTAGTCTGTGGTGTGGCCATTGTCTTACCGTTTGTCACACATAATGCTTTTCTTAATTTAAAGTGTGGCTATTGTCAAACTTTTCGTCACACATAGTGATGTATTGTGTGGCCAATCATATCATATAGATACTGGAGGTTATTGTCAATGTGGCTAAAAATATGAACTTGCCACTCAAACACTCTTTTGTAGTTTGTGGTGTGGCCATTGTCTTACCATTTGTCACACATAATGCTTTTGTAGTATAAAGTGTGGCTATTATCATACTTTTGATCAAACATAGTGATTTTTCCAATGTCGTTTGATCTCGTTCCACCACACAAACAAAAACCAAGTGATGAAAGTGTGGCCAATGGCTAGTGTGGTTTTTATGCCATTTGGTCACACTTGGTGATTTTTTTATATGACGTTTTATATGATTCTGTCACACACACAAAAAACGAAGCAATCATGGTGTGGGTAATAGTGATATATAAAATCACGAGTTTTCGGTGTGGCTATGTCACACTTTTAGCCACACATAATTTGTTATCTCCATCAACTTTGCTACCCTTTCGTCACACAACAATGTTTTTGTTGTGGCTAATGGTCATTTATAGACTCTAATTTTTGTAATTTGAGGTGTGGCTATTGTCTTACTTTTGGCCACACCTATTTAATGTGTTCTATATGGCCAAATAGTGTGTAATTAGGCAATATATAATTATTTTTATTTTTTATCCAGTAATATAAAACAGTTGTAAGCAAGCATGACAAAACAAAATTAGAAACAAATTATTTAACAATAATATTCACTTAAGTAAATGTATACATCTTTTTACCTATATATATACAAAATAACGACTACCTATATACTAGCTAAGGCGTCGGTTTTCTTGGCACTGCTCCTTGTCTGCTGTTTGGTCACCCTGTCTATCGTTGTGTACTTTTCCTTTGGCTTCTTGCCAGCTCTGTCTGGTTTTTTTGAGGATGGGAGTGGTGGTAGCTGGAACAACAGAATTTGACAAACAAATATGTATAATTAATGTCATATTTTGTAATTGAATATAACAAAATAGGAACAAACCTCCTTGTCACAAAAGATATGATCTCTTGTGATATTTTGTAATTGAATAGAACAAAATAGTAAGCCTGCAAACGAACTGAACGTTCGTTGAACTGTTCGGCGGGAAGTTCGTTTATGTTCGTTTATTCAATAAACAAACGAACACGAACACAACATTTGTGTCCGTTTAATTAAATGAACGAACATGAACACATGTACCGTCCATTCATTTATGTTCATGAGCGTACGTTCGTTTATGTTCATTTATCTTTGTTCAATTATGTTAGTTTATATTATAAAAAAACGAACATAAACGAACACATGTGTTCATTTTTTAAAATAAATGAAAATGAACATGGATATTTGTTCGGTTAAGTTTTCGTATAGGTTTAAAGTTAAAAGGGAACAAACCTTCTGGTCACATAAGATTAGGTGTTCTGGCCAAGCAACAAAAGTACCAGTTGCGTTACCAACTGTCATAATTTCACCTGCCTCACAAGGAATAATTGCTTGTTCCTTTATAGCAACCTTCAGGGATTGATTTTCCATGCAATTGATGTGGAACAGTGACCAATGAACTCTACCATGTGCCACCTTGTTACGCTTGTCATTCAGACACAAACGACACTCATACACCTATAAACAAGCATGGGAAATTAAGATGGCTTAGTTGAAGTCAATATATAAGTACAAACCCATGGATATGCCATGTTGGTGGGAAATTAACAATGTTTTGTGCAGTACATACCTTTATTTCAGGAGGTGGGGATGCTTCATCCGTAGATACATCAACTTTTCTTTTACGACTTCTCCGTTTTACCAAAAAACCATTCAATGAATCAACTTATGGATGGAAATCAATCAACAATTAAAGGGAAAACTGAAATTGCCAAATACTTACTGATGGTTTTTTCGAGCCAATACTATCTGGAGTGTGGTGTAGTTGTGTTGATGTTTGGTCAACATTGTTCTCTACAGGCTTCATTGGTAATATAAAAGAAATTGGAATTGTTAGACTTATTAGGTTATAATATATAAAAACTGAAATTGCCAAATACTTATTGATGTCGCGCTATAGGGATCGACTACCGTTTGGTCAACATTTTTGTCCACAGACTTGGCCTGCAATTCGGTAATAGAAAATGAGCACACTCACATTAGAAACGAATTATAAAAAGTACCGAAATTGTCAAATACTTACTGATGTCGCGATCTGGGGAGCGTGTACCATTTGGACAACTATTTTATCCACAGACTTGGCCTACAATTAACTTATGCAAAATCAGCACACTCAGACGAAAAGTTAATTATTAAAAAAAATCAATCAAACTGTCGAATGCTTACCTGAGGAGCGGATTCTTGTTGCATAGCCTCACCTGAGGTAAAGATGTTCCCCACATAACTGGCCAACAAATCAATTTATTAGGTTATGGAAAATGAAAAATCACATTGAAAGTTGTAATAAACAAAGATACTTACTGGTGCTGGCAATTTAATGCATCACACATATGTAATAAGTTTAAAATAACAGCATAAGCGTTTTAACTATACTTATAATTAATTAAGCCCAAATACCTTTTTGAGCAGCCACTGGACCACCAACACCAACATCTGAATCGACTGAATCTATTGTTGTAGCTATATAAGTATTGGGATCTTTCAACTTAAACAAAAATAGTTTTGGAATGGGAAAGAGAAACTTGAAAGAAGAAAATATAATTTTTTTCTCACCTAAATTAAAGAGTGATAAGCGTTTTATGGTGTCAGTTTCTTGTGTTTTAGGGACCACATTATTAGCGAATCTGTTTTCCCATTCACAACATCTAGCAAAGATATTGTGATTTTATGGATGTCTATCCTTTCCTTGACGGACTAACTCGTTGATCTCTGAGCAAATTTTATCAAATTTCTTCAACTTTTTATCCATTGTCTTATTCCAAGATTGTAAAAAGAAAATATAGTTATTGTTAATTCAAAAACATTTTAAATTTATCCAAGCCAGTTGTAATGGAGTTAAATAATAGTCAACCAGCTCCTGGGTGTGTGTTCCCAATAGCGTTTGCAAACTTAAAGGTGAATAAACGCTTACATAATCATCCAAATCTTGTTCAGTTGTTTGATCGGAATAATTTGTTTCAGATGCAATTTGACCATCTGTTTTTTATTATATATAAACGTTGCATTACATGAAATACATATAGAAATAAGAGATATGAGAGTTTTTTAGAAGAAAATAACAAGTTTCTCACCATGTTCTTGTTTCTCTTCAGCTGCAGTGTTTTCTTCAACTCCAGGCTTACCGGCAGATGCATCAGCATATGTACCACCACATGCAGTCTCATCAAGCACCTTCACGGCAGCACTAACTGTCACAGGAGCAGTGGCTTCATCAAGTCCTTTCCCGGCAGCACTAACTGTCACAGCAGCAGTAGCAGCAGCAGCCGCATCAGCAGTCTCATCAACTCCCTTCCCGGCAGCACTAACTGTCATAGCAGTAGTATCAGCAACAGCCGCATCAGCAGTCTCATCAAGTCCCTTCACGGCAACACTAACAGTCACAGCAGCAGCCGCATCAATCCCCTTCCCGTCAACACTAAATGTCACAGCAGCAGCAGCATCTTCATCATTTCCATCATCTTCTTCCATCTTATTATACAAGTATTTTTCATCTTATTAAAAGTAGTTGTTGTTATATAGTTGACTGCAGGCGTTGTGACGGGAGTCCCAAATGGACCATATTTTTTCTGGTATTCATGCGTGTAAAGCATCACAAGGAAGGTGATCGGACCTTTGTATTGAGCGTTGATATCTCTCAAGTCTGCCTTTGTCATTTTCAAGTTTTCAATAACATAGCTGCACTAGTCCATATTTGGAATATACGGGGTTTTATCAATTGCAGCGATGAATCATTGATTGATTGTTGTTGATTTTGTCATAAATCCTATACAGGTGTTGAACAACACAAGGAAATTAATCTTAAATAGTTCACCAACTCCTTGATCCGCAGCCAGTTTCTCTCTCACAAGCTTTATACTTATTCTCTCTCGAGTCGGGAATTGATTTTTGAACAAATCTGTAGTAACATCTTCCCCCAATATTGGTCTACTCTTGTCTAAAACAGGAATCTTACCCATTGGTATCCCCAACACTTCATGTACTTTTTGTGGTGTTATCTTAATAACACCGCTCCCAATGTTCAATTAATTTAAACGGTTATTATAGTTCATGAGCAACCAATATCCCAAAGTTGTTGGAGTTTGGGTTACTTGAAATCTTAACATTGACCCGAAACCCATTTCTTCTACACAAGTTTTTTGGGCAGGGGTCATTGCCTTCACTGCATCAACAATATTATAAGGTGCACACCTATTCTTATATTTTTTGTCTACAAATTCAACAAAAGGTTTTATTGATGCTCCCGGCTGGCTTCTTTTCTTTAATGGCATTCTTTTTCGGACGCTGAAAGTCCGGGTCAGAGGTGCTGTGTTCCACCTCTTTCCGCTTTGACAACAACCTGTTAATTTTTGTTTCATGGTCTGAATCAGAGTCTGCTTCCACAACATGTTTTATTTTCACCTTTTTCACCACCTGAGCAACTTTTTTAGTCTTCCTTTTATATGTATTTTCATCTCTCTTCTCAATTAGTCTTCCTTTTTCACCACATGCTTTATCAGTCTTGTTTTTTTTCTACAACCGAATCACATACATACAATAAAACATGGGGGGTAGGGGATAACAACACGAATCACAAGTAAACAAAAAACGCTTATCAAACATTACATTGATAATTCTCATACCAAATCCATAACACGCTTAGCATACGCTTATAACATGCTTTAATATTACACATAGATTTAAAAAAAAAACAAAGATATGTATTACAACAACAACACACTTATAAAATGCTTTGATACATGATGGTAGCTTTACATAAGATGATTTAAACAAATGCTTTGCAAAACTCAATTACTGATGCTAAAATTCACAGCGGTTACATTTTAAGAATAATTAAACCTAATACGCTAAAAAATCATAAATTAACACCTGTTCCATCTTTATTCTGAGACCTATCGTGCTTGTGCTTCGTCCTTGGTTCCGTTCCAGAAGTAGATGAGTTAGGGTTCTTCATTTTATCCTTATGCTTGTGGTTGTGCTTGTGCTTCGACCTTGTGCTTCACAGTAGAAACGAATCGTCGATGGTTTTAACGAATATTGACTTACGAGGTTGTGCTTCACGGTTGAATTTTGGGAATAATTATCGCCAAGGGTAATTATTTGACCCTTTTAAAAGAAGCTAAAGAGCGTGATTTTAAATTTTAATCATACGGTTAGGTATTATTGTGTAGTATAAATATATATATATATATATATATAATATTAGTGGATGGTGGTGGGTTCAGGTGGTCATGATGGTGGTGGAAGATGGCGGAGCTGTGGTGGTTCGTGGTGGCGGATGTGTGGTGGTGGTGGAGGTCGGTGGTGGAGTAGGTGTGGTGGGTGGTGGTGGTGGTGGCGAAGGTGTGGTGGGTGGTTGTGGTGTGTGGTAAGTGGTTGATGCTGGAGGTCGTTGTGGTTGGTGCCAGTGGTTGTGGCGAATGTGGGCGGTTGATGGTGGCAGTAGGTGGTGTGTAGTATGATTGAGGATATGTAATCCATGAGACGATGACGGTGCTATCCTGTATGATGACCATGATGATTGGCCCAATTATGACGACGACGATGCTAATATAATGATACATACATGAATACATGGATATGACAACCTGGGTTGGTGGTGATTATCATAATGATGCTGCTAACCTATATGGTACGGTTTTCTTACGCTAACCCATACGATGGCGACTATAGCTCGTACGATGATCATGATGTCTATGATGATGATCACACATATATATGATGATGATGATGAATTATAGGTACCTATATGACAATACGCCACATAGACGCGCGCACACACACACATATGGTGGGTGGTGGTGGTGTCGGAGGTGTGATGGGTGGTTGTGGTGTGTGGTTAGTGGTTGGTGCTGGAGGTCGTTGTGGATAGTGCCAGTGGTTGTGACGAATGTGGGCGGTCGATGGTGGCAGTAGGTGGTGTGTAGTATGATTGAGGATATGTAATCCTTGAGACGATGACGGTGCTATCTCGTATGATGACCATGATGATTGGCCCTATTATGACGACGACGATGCTAATATAATGATACCCACATGAATACATGGATATGACAACGTGGGTTGGTGGTGATTATCATAATAATGCTGCTAACCTATATGGTACGATTTTCTTATGCTAACCCATACAATGGCGACTATAGCTCGTATGACGATCATGATATCTATGATGATGATCACACATATATATGATGATGATCAATTATAGGTACCTATATGACAATACACCACACATACGCGCGCGCACACACACATATGGTGGGTGGTGGTGGTGGTGGCGGAGGTGTGGTGAGTGATTGTGGTGTGTGGTTAGTGGTTGGTGCTGTAGGTCGTTGTGGTTGGTGCCAGTGGTTGTGGCGAATATGGGCGGTGGATGGTGGAAGTAGGTGGTGTTTAGTATGATTGAGGATATGTAATCCATAAGACGATGACGGTGCTATCCCGTATTATGACCATGATGATTCGCCCGATTATGATGACGACGATGCTAATATATTGATACCCACATGAATACATGGATATGACAACCTGGGTTGGTGGTTATTATCATAATGATGCTGCTAACCTATGTGGTACGGTTTACTTACGCTAACCCATATGATGGCGACTATAGCTCGTACGATGATCACGATGTCTATGATGATGATCACACATATATATGATGATGATCAATAATAGGTACCTATATGACAATACGCCACACAGACGTGCGCGCACACACACACACACACACACACATATATATGTTGATGATGATGGTGACACCGATGTTTAATGACATGTAACCCGTATGATTGACGATGACCATGAAAACGTATACGATGGTCATACTGATGGTAGCCTGTACGACTGATGATGTCGTTTGATGACAACAATTCATAAGATGGTGCCGACAGTGATCAATATTGGGGGTTTTGTTTACAATTCATAAGATGGTTTTCACGATATCCGAGTACGTTGGTGCACAATCCCAACTGAAAAGGACCTTACTTGCGCTTATCTGAGTAAGCTGGTGCACAATCCGAGCTGAAAGGACCTTACTTTCTTATTTACACTTGTTCATGGAATTGTATGATTTTTATGTACTTATATCAAAAACTTGTGTGAACTCACCAACCATTCATTTAGTTGACTTTATTTTATATATATGCTACATGTACCTTATTTAGAGGATGTTGACATGACGAAGACATTAGTACTTAGAATATTCAACATAAATGGACAAGTTGCCTAAATGTGTATTCTTTGTATTTTTTTACTTCTAAACTTGTGTACTTGTTGTTTAAATCAATTAATGGTAATATTGTCACTTAATAGTGTCACATGTGTTTTGAGCAATCTGTACGTCACACTCATGTGTTTCCGCTATAGACGGGGTGTTATAGATTGGTATCAGAGACGTGACTATTAGATAGGACATTAGACGTAGTGTTCTAGTTGGTTATAGTTTATTTGCTTAATTTTTTAGGTTGCATGATTAGAAATTATGTGAGCCTTATGTGATTGTTCAAGGCACTTACTTGTCACTATTTTACTGATGATTCAATTACTTTAATTACACAAGCACACACAAGTCCAAGGCTTATGCCTAAAAACAAAGACTTTCCAAACTTTTCAATTATCGATTTTTATTGTGGTGTTATGATATTTCTTCTTCTTAAAGATGGCGCTATATGGCGGGTATGTAGTAAACTGTAAGGGGGGCGTGCTTGTTTTCCGAAACTCTTAACACCAAGGTTATTGAAACCTTAGAATAAGCAATGCGCATAAATCCCAATCAGACGCGTGACCCAGTTACTTACCTGGAGAGTTAGGAAAGTGCATGAACTCTATTAAGCCAAAGCATACCACTTTCAATGTCATATGAATCACAACTTTAAGTTTTCAAACGTGACCATGTTCTCTTTGAGAAAAGAATATGGTTGCACTCCTAAGGATGTAACGCAAGTCATGGTGGTTCATGCGACGTGTGACTCCAACCCTCAATGTTTTACCATGTGTTTTAACTGAAAGTCTGCCAAGTCGTGGTGATACATGAATACTCAGCTTTCGGTTCGATTTAATTACGCATTTTGATTTTGTGTTGAAATAAGAGAATACTCGAGTTTCAATGTGATTATTTTAGTTGCATATTCATTTATCATTATGGGTTAAAATTGAAAATTCAAAAGGTCATGGTGATACACGAATTGTCGAGTTTCAATTCGATTATTTTATTTATATATTTATTTACTATTATGATTTAAAATTGAAAATTCGAAAAGTCATGGTGATGCATGAATAGTCGATTTTCAATTTGTTTTCTATATTTGTATCTATCCATTTATTTTTATGGTTTGAATTGGAAATACAAAGAGTCATGGTGGTACATGAACGCATGATTTTCAATTCGATGTCATTACTTATATTAAGTTTGATATATTTTTTTCATTTGGTTATTCAAAAATTTGTGTGATTTTTATAAAAATAAGCATTCCGATTTTAATTTCAAATTTTAATTCATGTGATTTCATTTCTTTACTTATTTTTCTTTAAGAATTATATGGATTAATTATGATGTTTCTTTTGGTTGTTAATACGAATTTCATATTTACGTCCCATGTCACGCGAATCATCCACATATCGCAATATATCGTCCTGTTACCCTCGATGTCGCCCTCAAAACTCAACTCGCGAAGTGACAACTCATATTATTGCACTATTGGCCACTGTGATCCCAACCATGACCCAAAACCCATCAAAACTCGTATTAGCTATGACAATAGATCCAATAACTATGCTTGAACCGATACAAACCCAACACAACTCTTGGACACTCAAACGTACCCTAAACAAAAAGCTTGGCAGGGGGACACACCCTTTGTATAATATGTGTAAATCCCACCATACAACTGTGATAAATTCAGCCACCACCTCTTACCAAAAACCTATACATATTCAACATTGCCTATTCCCACAACCTGTTACCCAACCATTTATCCCAACTTTATGCCTTATGCTCGTACTTCAAGCATGCTATCATTATAGTGACCCGAGTACCCCCACAACACTCAAACAGGCCTAACTTGTTTCCGCCATGCAATATCTAAAACCGCATCCTCTGATCACTTGGAGCTCACTCGTAGCCTTACACCCTTACTTAGCCCCTTCATACTCGCCAAACATACTTGTTTCTATTATTATTTTTTTATTTTTATTGTCATGAACGTTTCTCGCATTCAATATATTTTTATGAACACATTATACTTATAATTTCAAATCATCAAATTATTTTAAAATTGTTAATTAACAAGTACTTAATCAAGTTGATGATCTTCAAAAGACTTTAAGTCAAAACATATGGTTATTAGTATCACTATTATATTTATTATTAATAATATTATTAGTATCATTATTATCATTGTTATTTCATTACTACTATTATGGTCATTATTATTATTACCACTATAATACTTATTATATATAATATTTTTAAGGTTAAATAAAAATGTTTAATAAAGTAAAATCATTGATTCAAACAAGTCCTAAGCCATTGATGCTATTATATTATCATCATAACAATTCTATCAAAACGAGTCATTTTTAGTTGGAGATCCTCTTTAAATTTTTCATAGGACGCTGCCTTAAGGGAAATCTTTATTTTACATTAAAAAAATTATATAAAGTGTCGCAAACCTTAGCGCTAGCTAAGAAATTTTTTTTATTATTATTACTAATATTTTCCAAAAGTTATTATTATAAAAGCATCACATTCTTTTTCGATTTTCATAAACTTAAATGAATTTGAAAGACGGCATTTTCTTCTTCCCCTTCGTCAACGCCAACAAATTCAGTTGAGAAATCATGGTACCACCCTCACCATAACCTTTATACCTCAAATATACCGTCGGGAAGACAAGTATTGCAAGTTTCGTCTTGTTTTATTTTATTTATTATTTTTTTTTCTTTTTTGTATATATATTTATATATATTATTCTATTTAAATATAACCAAAGCAATTCTACATATCAAATACTTTCGAGGATTATTTATGAAGTTTATAACTAAGTTTGGCTATTTGTGATTGTTGAGCCATTTTCGTTGTCATTCATGGTTGCATTACTGAACTTATTTAATATTATCTCAATCTCGCGTTTTCCCAATCTCGCGTTTTATGACCGATTTCTCATAAACGTAACCGTTTAGTGGAAGTTGGGATTTCAAATATGTTTAGGTACATGTTGAATTTAAATAACTTTTACACGAATTGTTTTGATTATTTGTTTGTTTCTCTTTTCGTCCAATGTTTCACCAAATTATTTTCTTGGTGTCTCATCAATCTGAGACCAATATTTTACTTTGATTTTGAATTTTCTAGTATTACTTGGTTAATCTTGTTTTTATGCAATAGTTAATGTTTTATGGGAAATTTTCATTCGTTAAGCGAAGTGTCAAATTGATGTTTTACGTTGTTTGACTCCAAGAACTCAAACTATTTTGATATTTCGATATTAAAGTTTCATTTATCTATTTTATGCCAATGCGTTTTCGATTTATGTGTTGATATTTTGTTAGCTCAATGCTACATTTAATTTCCATGTTATTCTCGACCCCGTTATTTACAACTAATTACTATGATGGTCATGACTTTGATGTTTTATCCGTGTTGTTATTGATAAGCTAAGTTTTTCCTGATTTCCATGGTATTATTTCAAGCATCAAAAGTCTTACTTATCGATTTTGTTATTCTTGAACCTCAATGTTTACAGTTATAGCGGTATTACTGACTTCGAAAGTTTCATTTATTTATTTTTGTTATTTCGAACCCCAATAGCTCATTTATCAAATATGTGATTTTGAATTATAAAGTTTTTGTAGATTAAGAGTCATCTTTTATTGATGTCTTGCAAAATCACACACAATATGGCAAACCATGTGGACCATGTAACGAACTAAGTAATTATGGGTGCACACATAATTATCAAAGTCCTCGCATGGAAATCATAGTAATGATCGTTGTGTGCAATAACACGAAACTTGGAATGATTTTAGAAAAAACGGGACAAATGCAATATGGTAAGGGCATGGTGGATACGCCGCTGGTACATCCTATATATAAGTGTCATTGTCATATTTCTCATTTGTGGCGTCTTTCGGTTAATTCAATGATCGGCGTTATTTATTTTTTTTAACTAAATATGTATATAAAAATGTTTAAACTTTTAACAACTACATACTAGTTGTTTTTTTTTCTTCTTTTAAAATTTTATTTTATTTCGGGACGAAATTTCTAAAAGTTGTGAATCCTGTAACATTCGTTAATTTTCAAAACTGAAAACCCGACCCGTTTTAAATTTTCGGTTTTGTTTCTATTTAAATTTATATATTTTTATAATATATTAATTAATCTCAATTTTGGTTAATGCATTTTATGTGATCATTTCTATGCATATACTTTTCACCACCCTTGTAGTATTACATACTCATTTAAAACATTCATAAAAAAGATCAAATAATTATGTACATATCCCATGCAATTTACTAGAATTATTATTTAACTACTACTACTTTTATTATTATTATTATTATTATTAGAAAAATTGGTTTTTATTGGTCCCAAGTATTTCATTTTTGCCGGCGCTGGTCCCAACTATCATTTTGGCTGGCAACGGTCCCAACTTTAACATATGTTGATTACACCAATCCGCGACTAACAGAGTACTAACTCCGTTAGGTAAAAGCTGATGTGTCCGTCCTAGTTGTCAAAATCAGCTGACATGGGCATCCGACGTGGACCGGTTGTGTATTATACTTAATCCCCAAATCTATCCCAACGTTCAATTACTTCAAAATCCCCAAATTATAGTCAAGCCCTAATTGAATCAATTTCAATCTCAAGCCTTAATCACACTAAAAGCCGCAAAGCAGTGTCCCATCGCCAAGCCCTAATTGAATCAATGCTAGAGCACTCTTCAATGAGCTTCATCCCATCGTCTAACAAGCCTCGGAGCATTGTCCTCTCTTCAACAGGATGATTCGAGAGTTTGTCAATATCAACGAATGATGGTTCGATCGACTTCAGGGTTCTTTTGAAGCCTGTGAGTGGTGGTTCGAATTCGACGATTTGTTGAATCGTGTCGATGACTAGTTCCAGCAACTTACCAAACATCAAAGGCTCCATTAGTGTGGAAGGAAACCCGTATTTGATTATTCATTGTTAAAGATTAGGGCTTGTTGCTTGTTCGTCTTTCAGTCGACTGGAAGGTGCAATTTGGGGATTTAGGGTGGTGTATAATTGGGAATTTATGTTAGTAAAATGTTTATAAACGGTCAGTAATAATAGACAGCCGGTCCACGTAGGATGCCCATGTCAGCTGATTTTGACAACTAATACGGACACATCAGGAATTACCTAACGGAGTTAGTAATCCGTTAGTCGCGGACTGGTGGAATCAACGTATGCGAAAGTTGGGACCGTTGCCAGCCAAAATGATAGTTGGGACCAGCGCCGGCAAAAATAAAATAGTTGGGACCAATAAAAACCAATTTTCATTATTATTATTATTATTATTATTATTATTATTATTATTATTATCTTTTCATATTATGTTACTTAACTAATAAAAAAAACTAATGAATGCTTTAATTAAATAAAGCTTATTAAAATAGTTAAACCTTTTGAATGCCTCATTAAACTATTTTTAATTTATGTTTTAATTATATTAAATGTGATTTAATTTCTTTAATTCCATAAGACATAATAACTCTAGATTTTCACTATGAAATAAGGACAAACCCCCATTATTTTCACACCTTAATACATTCTTTTCTTAAGCTTAAAAGCATTAACAAGTAAGTTTTTACCATTTCATGTATTTCATAGCTTTTGTTTTGATTTTACCTTGAATGTTCATACTTGTTCATAAGTTGTTCTTCATGATCATGTTACTTTTATCATAAATATCTTATATTTTGTTTCACACCCCCATCTAAGGCCTAGGAATGTGATAAATAGTTGGTACCACATTTGTAAATAAATCAGAGTAGGTGGTTATTAGCGGAAGTCTTATAAAAACATAAGGATCAAAATTATAAATATTTACATTACAAAAGACGAGACGAAAGTCTCATTTAGTTTTACTTGTTTATAAGTTTTACAAAAGCATTATATTTAATGTTTAAACAAAAATATCCGAGCCATCGGATTCTTGAGCCCTTCGTCCTTCAAGCTTTATTCTTGGTTACCTGCAAAATGTTAGAAAATACGTCAGCAACGAATGCTGGTGAATATGCTGACGCTAAAAATATTTTCTTTACTTAATCACCCCTCGAGACCACGTAAGCCTCGGCCCATCTTGGCTTAGGAATAATTAAGTTAAACAATCATTATAAACTTGAGTCTCTACACTAGGTCACCTCAGCAAAACACCGCAGCGTTTCGCCATTACTTAGGTACCATAAATATACACATGGTCAGTCTCACTCGAACGTAACTTAGGTCCGGCCCATCATGGCTGGAGATCATGACCAAGCGTGGTGCGATGTGCCCACCGCATTCCACATATGTAAGGATCCAGACAAACGTATACTACAGCCTGAGGGCTAGGCTTATACTCTTATTTACAATGTTTTTAGAGACACGTAGCCTCATGTAAAGTTTTACACATAACAGGTTTGATTGTTTGAAAACAAGTTTGTAAAAGTGGGGCATATTCACCTTTCAAATGGAATCAGCTTCCAACACCGTTCGTGAGTCTTTCCTTGCTATCTCGCACCTATAGTACGAGTATAACCTTTATTAGTCGGATATACAATCCGGCTTAAGACCTTTAGTCTTATTTACCTCGATGAACCTTTAGTTCAATTCTCTTTACTTTAAACCTTTAGTTAAAAGTATTATTGTAAACCTTTGGTTTATTTATAAAAACCCTACGTTTCTTCTTCATTAAGAAACGTATTATTTTCTTTATTATTTAAGAGTATTCATTATACTTAAATAATATAGTATATAACAAAGAATAATTGTATACTCATATATACATACTCAAATATTTATTTACTTTTCTTTTCCTTTATTTTCTTTGTTATTTATTTCTTTGGTTTATCGAAGCATCGAGTATAACCTCGACTTGAGGTATTAAGCCTTTATAATATTTTTATTATTATTTTACTCGAGCATTATGCCTACCTGCTCTTGGCTTAATAAACCCTACACACTCGGGCAGCACTTCAACACCATTTACTTTATTAACTTTCCTTGATCAACATTTCACTTTAATACGCTTATCGAGACGCCAATTCTTCACGGCACGTACTTCGAGATGATCGTCGGGACGTCGAGACAGCACCTCCTTCTTGTTTGGAATGTCGTCGGGAAGTGGTATGAATATCGAGATATGGCACGAAAAACGAGGGTTCGGGCACGTTTATCGACGGCACGTATTACGAGGTATAGAGAGAGGCTGGAGAGAGAGTTGTGTGTGAGATTTGGTGTGATGGAAATGAAATCCCGTGGCTGCTATTTATAGACCTGATTTTGGTCCACATCGCGTGGCGAGCCCGTCGCGTACCGCGACGTAGGCTTGCCGAGTCACTGCGTAGGCTTGCCACGTGTTGACACGTGGCAGGCGCCGCACCACGTGGCGACACGTGGCGAACGTGTTGCCACGTGGTAACACGTGGCGGCAGACGGTGCCACCGTGTGCCACGTGGCACACGTGTCAGACATCCCATCGCGGTACGCGATGGGGTCTCTTCTGATCCATCGCGTAGCGCGATGGGTCAAAAAAACAGAATTTACATTTTCAACCCTAGAGTTTGGAAGTTAACAGATTTGGTCCCTTAACTTTGGTTTTGGGCATTTTTGGCTCGATATTTTTTGTGATGTTACATTTTGGTTTTAAGAATCATTAGGATCATGGATATCCAAATGAACACTTTGATTTTTCTAAATCCTGAATCAAATCTAGTTATTTTGCAAGAACAAGCATGAATATATATTTATCTAAATCTTATGATTTGTTGATCATCATAAACTTATAAACATTCTTTTAAATAAGATGATTTATAAAAATATCATTTATTTAAAATATTTCACAATAGATATAACATACTTCATATCTTTAAATTAATAATTAAGTATATTGATTATTGTTTATATTATTTCAAAATAAATTAATATTTATAATTTCTTTAAAGGAATTCATGCAACACATTTAAGTTAATTAATTTATAAATCAATTAATTATGTTACTTGAAAAAAAAAACTTTTAATCATAAATTTTTATTAATATTGTTATTTAATCTTATATTAATAAGTTATAATTATTTAAATAACAAATCATTCTTCAACTAATAAACATGAAATGATTTTTATAAACTTTACTCATTTTTGTTAAACTCATTAAAAATCCCCAAGTCCCCATTTGCCATAAGTTAATGAAATAGATATTAAAATAATGCATAATTCCTAAAACTAATTTTATTTAACTTTTATAATCCCGATAGTTAGTCTTTATATTTTGTATTTCCTTTTTAATTATAGGTTGTGAGGTTCGATCGTTTCAATTTCCTTAAACACGCTTTTGGTTATTATTTCAAGTTGTCTTCAATCTCAAAAGTAAGTTTCTCACACCCCTTTTTTACTCTTTTACTACCTTTGGGGGTAGCATATATATCCTATCCAAATTATAATTTTGTTTATTCATTATTTAAAAACTACAATTCGTTGCATGGACTTGTGTGTTTACTTGTTACTTGCTCAAATTTACTTTCACATGGATTACTTCAATATAGTATGATCATACGCCCGCTTTTGCGCTCAGGACATTTGTTGTTATGAGTGGAAAAGAGCCTCATTATCCGAGTACGTTGGTGCACAATCAACTAAAAATGACCTTACTTGCGCTTATCTGAGTACGCTGGTGCACAATCCCAGCTGGAAAGGACCTTACTTGCTCATTTACACTTGTTCATGGAATTGTATGATTTTTATGTACGTACTTATATCAAAAACTTGTGTGAACTCACCAACTATTCATTTGGTTGACTTTATTTTATATATATGCTACAGGTACCTTATTTAGAGGATGTTGTCGTGACGAAGACATTAGTACTTAGAATATTCAACATAAATGGACAAATTGCCTAAATGTGTATTCTTTGTATTTCTTTTACTTCTAAACTTGTGTACTTGTTGTTTAAATCAATTAATTGTAATATTGTCACTTAATAGTGTCACATGTGTTTTGAGCAATCTGTACGTCACACTCAGACGTTTCCGCTTTAGCCGGGGTGTTACAATAACCCTACAATTTAAAAGGGAGTTTACTACATAGCTAGGTAACCTTCCTAGTCTATTCCTAATGTGACAAGTGTGAGGCTAAGCATATGGCTTTTAATGATTCGACCAAGGTGACTATTCATGGTGAATCACCTATGTGAGAGAGAAGTGGGGTTGCTTCGAAGGGTATTATTGGGCACAATACTTATAGCTCTTGCAGAACCAGGCTCATGTTAATGACCATAACGAACATAACTATGAGGAAGTGTATTGCCGTCTACACAAACGGCAGACGAGTTCAAAGACATCGTTGTCTACTCAAAGCTAGTGGGCTAAGTATGCTTCATAAGCAAAGGTTCAAAGGGTAACACCTGCCTATTGTACGCAAGATTCAACTGCTGAAATCTAATCGGAATAATGTTGTTTTGAACTTCATTCATGTGGGGGATTGTTGGAAGTTTTAAGTAAAAGTGTGTTAATGAAGTACTAATAAGGAAGTGGTAAAAGTTGTCCCACATTGGATTGGGAACAAAACAAGAAGTTGTATATAATGTAGAGCATTTACCAATCATTTGAATCTTTATGACATGTTTTACCACAAGTATTACGCGCGCGAAGGGGGGGTGAAAATTTTGGTTTCTAGACTAGAATTCAGCGAACTCGTGCGTGCCCGGACGTCCCGCGAACACGAATGCAGCTCCAAAACCCCTAGCCCGCGTGAGGCAGTTTGTTGAATTCGTTTTTGAGATTCAAAATTTGTTGGTCTGGTCAATACCATTAAATAGCTCCAAAACCCGAGCCCGCATGAGGCAGTTTTTTGAATTCGTTTTTAAGATTCAAAATTTGTTGGCCTGGTCAATACCATAAAATGATCATTATGAAATGATTATTATTTTCAGTTTTCTATTCTGCGCGTCATTATTTGAATATTATTATTCTTTAATGGTCATCAATTAGAATTAATTATGTTATGATTGTTTGGTTATAAGACCATGACCAGTGCTTCAGTTTGGAGACACACCAATATACACACTTCTTCTTCTTCCTCTTTGCTGCAACAATATTGTTACGATTTCGTTTTAGGCAAGTGATCGAGTCCGGCAGTGCTACGCTTCTTCTTCGTACCGGAGTACCCTGGGAAAAGACCACGAATCTTTTTAAAAGAATTGTGTTAAACACAAACCCGATTCACTGTTTTGTTTATTTCTTTTCTTTTTCTGGATTTTAGTTATACAAGATTACTAACCTTTTCTTCTTTGTTTCAGAGATGATGGAAGCCGTGAAGAAAGTGACAAGTTTGGATATTGAATTGACTGTGAGCCATTAGGCCAAAATGTTGTTGAGATAAGCTTTAACAATAATAACAGTTACTATATGGGAAAAAAAAGATTTTGTTTGGTTTTTTAAGGTTTTGGTATATGGACGTCAAATGAAAGTAAGGGTTTTACAGTTGTCGGATAAATCTGGTTATTATGGGCTCAAGGGTTTTGCCTCCTAAGGTTTAACACCCTGTCCGGGCTAAGGCTGAATGTGTCAATTTTACAGCATATTAAAACTCAAAGCATTGATTTTCATTAATAATAAAACATTAAATTGCTTACAACAAATACGAAATATTTAAATACAAAATTTTCATATAATTTATGTGCTTATGAAGTATCCTCGGATATTTAACACTTTCCCCATAACCATCGATCAGATCCTTCCAGATAGCGCTGTTACCTGACGCACGTATAAACAAAATATGCCCGCCCGAGTAAAAATTACTCAGTGGGACAACTATAATATAATGCAATGCTTTAAATAATAGCTACAAATCAACATACATACAAATTTAGTTAGCCGCATTCAGAGAATAAAATAGTTCAGAGCATCAAATAATTCATTGTGTCATATACATATTTTCAACGAGTCACCTTTCTATGTGTCGCAATCAATGCATCAATATCAACTAAATATATAATATCACAAATTCAATCAGAGAAGCATAAATAACGAGTTCAATGACCCGACTATAAAGTGGTGAGCAATCAAATTCGTACACATAAATTGTTAAGAAAGTCCAAACCTGAATGACGATTAGCGATAATCAAACAAAGATTTCTTGAGCGAGAAGTAAATGGTGTGAAAACCCTACGATAACTATCACGTCTTAAACTCGTAGACATTTGGTGCACGCTCGTAGTTTGCAACTATTGATATTTATAACCCATTTGATTATATGAAAGATCATAATTTGAAGTCATTAATGGTCTAACGTGTAACAAAACATTTGGACTAGCAATTATTTTAGTTGAAACAATTTATTGTTGCATTTAACGAAAAAAAACTTGTTTATATGTTCAACTACATAAATCAAATTTATAACTATTTGATGCTTTAGTAAAATACTAAATCTTAATATCATAAACTATATTCAATAAGCTAAATGAACAATATATATATTACCTACTATTTGACAAATTCGTTGTGTCTCATACTGTCGAGATATGGCCATTAATGTACCTCTATATAAAACACTAGATTTTATATAAAATTCATGTATACATATTATATTATATTAATTAGACGGGTTCTTAAAAATAAATAAAATGGCTAGTCAAAACAAAACTGAACTAGACGACGGTAAACTTTTCCGTTATCTGACCCACTAGATTAGGATGAAAGAATAGAGTTTTACTCATAATATCAAAACGAAAAGATTAGTATAAACTTACTTCGAAGTGTGCTCAATTCGACGATCTACAGAACTTGTCGGAGCTCGCGAATGAGGTTCAACACAGGGGCTAATTTTGAGCGAAGGACAGATAGCGGTGAGTGAGGTGTGATCGAAAAAAAACGAGTCAATGACTTTTATAGGTATAAAATACACGTGATTGAGGTCGTGTTATTTACTGTTGACGGTTGTGAGTCTTGGCAATTTCCATTGATTGATTTAGCACTTGATTTTAGGTAGAAAGATGTAGCCGGAAAAATAGAAACAAAAAAGATACGAAGACGTCAAATCAGTTCCTCTAATAGTCACCGATGGCTCTCTGACTTTGTTGGTTTGGTGTTGAGTAATATAGCTCATATTGACCAATATGAAGCATATTGAGAGTGTGTAAATAGATAAAGGGTGTGTCAATAGACATAGCCAATTTCAAACAGACCCAAGACTTTATATCTCAAAACAATATCATAACCAACTATATTAATTAGTCATAAACATTTAGTAATAACTCGTATAATTATTAATCTTTTAGGGTTTCAAAAATTAGGATATTACATTGAGGTTACGTTTTAACTTAAAAGGTTGTGATGGTTAGTTTCAAGATATCCAAATGGATTGAAGCAAAAGTATGAACATCTAGAGAAGGGTTATTTTGATAACCATGTTGAGTTGTAAGAACTTTGAAAACAAATTATGTCCACACGTTCAATTAATCTTTTATTTCTTTGTGGTTGTAATTAAATTACAATAAACAATTGATGGAAGAGAAAGAATTTATAATATTATATGGTATAAGGGTATTTAAGTAAAATTACATAAAACAAGTCAAATATGTTAAATCATATTATTTATCATGACTTTTTATTCAATTCCATTTATTTTTCTTTATTTTTAATACTATTAGATTTTGTATAATTTAAAACTAGACATTTAAAAAATAATATAAGTGGCTTATAAATTATCTCTATCAAAAAATTCGAGATTTTTATTTTTTAAAATGTTTTTATTATACATAAATTTTTATAATTACATGCTAAATATATGTTAAAAAGAATGTTACTTTTACTAAAAAAATATTTAGAAAAATAGGACTGCACTAATGTGGTCGTTCAAAGAAACATTTAAAATTGTGGTTATTTAACATATATATGTAATATTTTATTATGTATATTTAAACAAGATGTATGGAATTACATAAATTACCGATATTTAAATAAATTACCTAAATTTATACAAATTACAAAAATTACTCTTAAGTACACAAATTATCTAAATTAATACACAAATGACATAAATTACCCAAATTACATACAAATTACACAAATTACCCAATCACGAAATACACCAATAAAATGAATTACCCAAATTACATAAATTACCAATTACTTATACTATACAACGTTAATAAATTACACAACACAAAATACACGTATTACATAAAAATACACAAATTACTCAAATTACCCAAATTGAACCTCACATGTAATATCACTTCCCAAATATTGAATGAGTAGAAAATGAAATAACCATCATATGAAATCTGTATAAACTATGTAACGAAATTTAATCTACCTATACTAATAAACAAAAATAATAATGATGATGTGTTCTAACCACATTCAATCTTTTCTAATCTTTATTCTCCTTAATCCAAGCTATCCATGGATCATGTGTTTAATTGGTATGACTCATTAGTTGTAACTATATGAAAAGGTATTTAATGTAATTTAAATCATATTAACTTTTACTAACCCATTAAATCTAATTTCACTACTAGATATACAAAGTTTTACCATAATTTAAAAAAACATACAAACCATAAACCATTGAATATATATATATATAATAAGTTTAAAATCAAACAGTGAATTATTAAATAAGTTAAATAATGATTTACGAACCATTATCGTATAATAGATATTTAGTTACGTGTGTACAACAAATTTCGTTGAATAAATACAATATTTATAATCTTACAATTTGTAAAACATTATTTAACTTACATTCGTATTGATCATATTAAACAATTTTAATATATTTAGGTACCAATACATGATTTTATGTCATACTGAAACATTACTTTAATATTAAGAAAATCTATAATTTAAATATGTAACATTTAAAGTGTGTGATAATATTAAAAGTAATCTCTAAATTCAAAAGAAAACCCTTAAATTACATATGATTAAATACTTAATTTCGGTCATTTGACAAATCCCGTGTAATCACGGGTTCAAAAGCTAGTTGAGTAATAATCAAACTTTATGTATCCATTATTCCTTTTTTTTTAGTTTTAAGATATTCAAATTTGGATATAATGAGGGGAATTTTTTTGAACAAACTCAATATGCTTGAACTAATTCACGTTGCAAAATAATTTAAAAGAAACACAAAGTTTGTAGAAAAATTAAAAGTCATGAATTTGTAAATTAACGAATTAAAAGTCATAAATAATTTAAAAAAGTACACAAATTACGTAAATTAACTCAAGTACACAAATTACTTAAACTTTACAAATTATATAAGCCACGTAAATTACTCAAATTACAAAAACTACATTAATTACAATACACAAATGACATAAATTTCTCAAATTACATTTACACCAATTACACAATTTATCTAACCACGTATACAAAAAATTACATCAATTACCAATATATTTGTTTAAGAACCAATATCATGTTCTTACAAGTTAGTATGATTTTTAACACTAAACCCACTATACATGATATACAAAAAATCATAAAAAATAAATAAAAGACTAAACCACTTATGTGAGTAAAATTAATAAATAAATAAACCACACACACGTCATTATTTTTTTCCTTTTTGTATTTCATTTTTTCAAATTAAGTTAATGGTATATTTTTTTCACTTTTTTCAAATTAGATATTTTATAATAATTCTATATCAAATAGTATAGAATTCATATTATAGAAACATTTATAGGAAACAGTTAGCTTGAATGTTTTGTCCGTCGGTTATGGAATGCGTTTTTTACTTTTAAAAAAAATTGCGACATAATTACTTTTTGTCCGTCAAATGTTATTAAAAATTAATATATATAAAGGAAAGAGAACTAAAGAGAAATAGACAAATGATTATTCATAATAATTAATATGAGAGAGAAATTATTAGATTACCAAAATTGCCCTTTAATATTTTAAAGAATTTGATGATTTGTTTGAATATCATCCACACAATATGCTCTTTAGTTCTTAAAACTCATACATGTTTTTAAAAGAAATCATACCTGAACATCTATATTTGGACGGGGCAATCCGGATGGTTATGTGAAAGGAACAATTGTTTCTCTGACATTGCAACGTGATAAACTTTTTCATCCTTTGTTCCATTACTTTAGGCTGAGGGGTGTGGGGGGCTCTAACGGGGGCGCGAATGAGGGCTCCAGCCAATAATATTGTGACGTGTGGCAGAGAGAGAAACTGGATAAGGTGGGTGTTGGAGCCCCCGCTGGAGCCCCTGGCCCTGGTGTGGAGGGGCTCCAGCAGGGGATCCAGCGGATTTTTTTTTTTATTTTTTTATAAATATATTCAAAAAACGTATTATTAAAAAAACTCATAAATTATTAAAAAAACACACATTAAAAAAAACACATTAATATCTAAAAATAAAATAAAAATTAAAGTACTAAAAAAAACATTATTCTTATTCTTCGGCTTGGCCTTCTTCGATCAACCTCTTTCGGATACTTCCTTTTGCTTTTCCATCAGCATTTGATCGACCGGATTTATGTTACTAAAGTCTCTTGTAAGGAAGTCCAAATCTCTCATTCGACTTTTTTCCTTTTTGTCATTAGAGACCACCTCCATGGTTTTGTTGAATTTATTGAGGGATTCAACAAGATCGACGATGTTTACGGCTCCCCCCTCAGCCGGTTTTTTCCCCTTGGCGTCCCGTCCCAATGGCCGCCTCCTCGGCGGTGAAGACGTTTCCTCCCCCGCAATGTTTAGGTCGAATCCAACGCGGCAATCCGACCCGGCAGAAGTGCTATACGCTCCGGACGAACTAGTTTTAGTCCGTTTCGGCCCTACTTCCGCATCATGGTCCGGCGCCACCAGCTCAACCCACTTGGAACACCTTTTCAACCTCTCCCACAACTTTACATCGTCCCACGTCTTCACCTTTCCCATACCTCCGCAAACACTCCTGCTTCCACTCTTCGACAGTGAAATTGTAAACCGCCAAATCATCACTGCCACTTGGTCTCATACGACCGGCGTTCCTGTTGAAAAGATTAGTAAACAAGCCGACAAATTTTCTGATTTCGGACCACCGACCCGAAATCATATCGGCGTTTCGCTCTGTACTCCCAACGAGCGTATAGAACGTCTCCTTAACCTTTGTCCAAAAAACCTTGCTTTTTTGGTAGTCGGCTGCAAAATGAATAATTAAATTAGATTTCCAGTTAACTTTTTTATTTAACTTTTTTATTAAAAATCATTTTTAAAAACGTTAAAACAATTACCGCAACGCCGATCCTCAGAAATGACTATCCAAGCCCGACACAAGGCTTCCTTCTCATCCGATGACCACGGAGTGGTTTTCCGTTTCATCCTCGGAGTCGAAGCCGGTCCCGGCCCGTCCGTTGCAAGTTGTTTTTTCCGGTGGACGCGTCTTCTTGCTCCCGTAGCATCACCGTGTGATTCTTGTGTCTCCGGAACAACAAAGTTAGGAGACGGTTGTATGTTGGATGGTTGAAAGCCGGATGTTTCTTGCGACCCCGAAAAAAACATCGATTGGTCTGGTGACGACCATAAATCGTCGTAACTATAACCTGAATCTAGGTTTGGGTACCAATTTCCAGACATGTTTTTAAAAAAAAGTTTGGAAGATGGGTTGATTTTGGGTTTTTTTTTGAATTGTGGTAATTGTTTTTTGTGATTTTGGGTGTGGTAATTGTTTTATGTGATCTTGGGTTTATATATAGGAAGAACACTTTTTTTTTATTAAATTAAAGAGCCCAACGGCTCATTTCTCATGTCCCAACGGCTCTTTCACGTCTCCCAATGTCCCTTTACGCCTACAGGTCCCGCGAACCACCTTGCGCCTGCTTTGAATTCCGTGCTCGCGCCCCTCTCGTGCCCCTCTCGCGCCCCGGTGCGCGAGCGGAGGGGCTCTCGCGCCCCCGCTGAAGCCCCACACCCCTCAGCCTTATATATACGAACCACATAGAATTTAAGAAATTTGAATGTTTCAAATGTTTCCTGTCAACTAAACTTTATTTTGTTGTATGCTAATGGGTTAGTATATACTATCAGTTTTATTTGCTTTGCTCACCAACAAAGTTTTAGTGCTTGTCTTGACTTTGGTTTCTATTTTGTTTCATTAATATGGAACCTGAGGTTGTTGATTTGGAAGAAGCACATGAATGTCGTTTCGCTCACGTGTGATACGGTTGTTTCTTCTTTCATTTTATTAGATTTTGCGAGACTGCAAATGCACTTAGCTTCAGTCAATGATGGTTCTTTAATAGTGCTTTTGTCTCCAGTTTTTCCAAACCGTTGATTGGTGTTTAATTGCTCTGTTGATACGAAATTTGTTTTAGTTAGTAATTTCTTTATTGTTATTATTCTTTAAATTTAGGCATATTTTAAACTTAGCATGTTTTTCTTTCGTTTTTTTAATATCATGTTCACCAAATAAGCTCCGTTGGGTTATCGTAAGTTGTTATTTGATCTCTTTCTTAATACCAGTTATCTTTTAATGTTTTGCAGAAATACATACATCATGTGTACACTTAATTACACAGAAAATGACAGTGAAAATTCATTATATGGGCCTCTTTGTTTTGTAACGACTATGATGATCTATAAATCTGAGTCGATTGGTTTTATTTTTCTTTTAAATTTAACAAGCACTTTTGTCAAAGCTAGGCACTAGGCTTTAGAAGATCACTTAGGTTTCGTTTTACATCATAGTTGTTGCAACCGAGCTTACCCCTACCCAGCGCAACGCGTGAATTCTAAACCCTAGTTTGGGTTTAAATGGCAAACATTAAAAATTTGTAAACCATTGTTCGTAGCTAGACACAACCATATGTTAAACAAAATCGGCACTCTTCATGTGCTTACGTAAATTCTGACGTGTGTGGTGTAGGCCTATATGACAAATCACTAAATCTAGTCACAGTCTGCCTCTAGTGTATAAAAAGCATAACATAATGACACATTCCTAATAGTAATATATCTTATTATATTATTTCAATAGAGTTTGGATTAAATACAAATTAAATTAACGTGTTAATTGTGTGAATCAAGTATTGTAATTACATATAAAACATAGTGTAATTTAGGGATAAAATCGGTACCGTCCCAGTCCCGAAAAATAATAAAAAAATTATTTCAACATTGTTTTTTTTTTCTCCTTTTTTTGTAAAATAACCTACTTTATGGGTCTATAGAAAGATTGGCCATCTCGATCCGGTATCTATCACATAATATGTGTCTTAACGTACATGCTAGCAAGCTCCGTAGAACTATATTGCTAGCTAGTTCACATATTAAAAGTATTGAACGTACGTAGTTTAAATACCAAAAATCAGATAAATACCAATATGTGTACTTTTGCTTCATACTTGTAGCACAAAGTAGTATACCTCTTCTACTTACAACCCCTAAAAGATCTCACTGTACTTGCGGCGTGACTGTAAAGATCACGCATAAGGCTGAGGGGTGTGGGGGGCTCTAATGGGGGCGCGAGTGGGGGCTCCAGCCAATAATATTATGACGTGTGGCAGAGAGAGAAACTGGATAAGGGGGGTGGTGGAGCCCCCGTTGGAGCCCCTGGCCCTGGTGTGGAGGGGCTCAAGCAGGGGCTCCAGCGGATTTTTTTTTTATTTTTTTATAAATATATTCAAAAAACGTATTATTAAAAAAACTCATAAATTATTAAAAAAAACACACATTAATGAAAAAACACATTAATATCTAAAAATATTAGTTAGGAGACGGTTGTATGTTGGATGGTTGAAAGCCGGATGATTGTTGCGGCTCCGAATAAAACATCGGTTGGTGCGGTGACGACCATAAATCGTCGTCAATATAATCTGAATCTAGCTTTGGGTACCAATTTCCAGCCATGTTTTTAAAAAAAAGTTTAGAAGATGGGTTGATTTTGGGTTTTTTTTTTAAGTTGTGGTAATTGTTTTATGTGAAATGGGTTATATATAGGAAGAAAAAACTTTTTTTTTTATTAAATAAGAGCCCAACGGCTCATTTTAAATGTCCAACGGCTAGATCACACATTCCCATGCATCTTTACGCCCATCCTCAGCCGCTAAGGGGCTTGCGCCTGCTTTGTTTTTCGTGCTCGCGCCCCTCTCGCGCCCCGGGGATGTGGTGCTAGCGCCTGGGGGCGCGAGCGGAGGAGCTCTAGCGCCCCCGTTAAAGCCCCACACCCCTCAGCCTAAGGTTTTGTCACGTAGTTTTACAACCTTACATGCTTGTACATAGTACACTTTTACTTGTGTTATTAGTAGAAAAGTAACAATAACCATCATTTTGTACTATCCCTTTCAGAGATGCCATAATGGGCTATTGGGCTATTGAATACTAACAATACAGGTTGTACCAAAGGTATCATTTCTTCTACACTTTCAGGGAATGTACTATATTAGTCACGTTATTAATTCATCTGTTTTTACCTACCAAGGGCTCTCAACATATAGATGGGCGTTTAGGATCACCCGAACGAGAGTAACAATAACTGCATCGAAACTAGCTGGTTTGACTGTTATTAAGAAAGGATGTGCTATGGATGAGAGAGAGCGCGTCAATTTTGTGTGAGGATGCTCCCAAACCTATTTATTGTAGGAAAAGTTGTTCACTTTTAGTTAAGATAATAATAAAAATATAATAACGATACTCTCGTTAATCGTGGGAAATTCACTTATTACAATACCGTTTACAAATGTATATAAAAAGAATATAAAATGCAAATTTATATACCGAAATGATTCAATCCATATGTTACTAGGAGTGCTTCCATAAGCTTTCTTCTAGTATCTATGTCACGAGTCTTCATCACTTGAGTCTTCAACAAATGTTTCTTCAAAACAACAATTCGTTTATTGAAATTAGGTAACGGTTTTGGTTGAGGATCGTGTTAGACACGAGGCCCTTAAAACAGATTTCGTGCCTACTCTCAAGCGCGTCTGTTTCCCAGGGTACAACAACCAGAACATTATGTATACTGCCGGAGATGGCCACGAACCCGAGGAAGTCACCGGCTATATTGGTGTTTATCAAGATGTAGGAAAATTTGTTGAAGTTGTTTGACAAAAATATAGAGAGTGCTCCTTTCTAAATTTTGTCATGAGTGTGTGTAAGTGACTCCAAAATATTTTTTAAGTGTATATACAACATGAACCAACAAGTTCATTATATACTTACACAAAATGAGAAATACTTAACCAAAATTAATATGTCATAAACAATAAAATTAATTTAGTCATAAACAAGATAATTAATCTTGTAATAAACTTGAAATTAATTATTGTAATTAACATGGTTAAATACTTTTAATTAGATTTAAGTGGTGAATCAAAACCATCATATTTATTCATGACATGAGTTGAAACAAACTATTTGACCATGTCCAAACAACTGTTTGCAACAGTGCGTTATGCAGGCGCGACACTCATGCGCTCTTACGTGGGACACGATGTCAAAGATAAATCCAAGTTTTACTTCTTTGGTTATTCCAACCATACAACTTCGAGCATTGATATTCATTCATCTAAGCTTCGTTTTGGACACTCAAATCAATATTTATACAACACATATATAAATATATTATTCATGTCCAAAGTTAGTAAAAAACTCATTTTCACTAATAAATTTTTTCCAATAATCCCCCACATGAATGGAGATCAATCAAAACACACAAAATTTCAAATGAAAACCTCGACAGTTGAGTATTGCAGGATAGGTAGGTGTTACCTTTTGAACATTCCTTTGTGAAGCATACTTAGCCTCCTAGCGGTTAGTAGACGCGATATCTTTGAACAGACCCCCATTTGTGGAAACGACAATATGCCTTCACACAATACTCTCCTTAGTTGGGCACATCCCCTCACTGTCGTGTCCGTTATGGTCATGAAACACTAGCCTGGTTCTTTGAAAGCTCTAGGAACTGCGCACCCCACAGTTTCATTTGAAGTGACCCCACTTCTCTTTCACATAAGTGATTTTGTCTCAAATCATTAAAAACATTAAGGTTAACAAGATTTACACAAAATCATTAACCATACATTATGCTTAACCTCACATTATGTCACCGTTGTTAATAGGAATGAACTGAGAAGTAATTAAACTCCCTTTATTATTTTTTGGAGGATATTTATATATATATATATAAACATATATATATTAGCTTGTATGTAAACATATACATTAGCGATGCCCCCACAGTGACTACCCTTCGGTTATATGATTAAGTTGTCCTATTGAACTTAGCTCTTGGGATCTCCAGTATGCTAAGTTAGGTTTCCCTCATACTTCCTTTTTCCCACGGGCTTTAGTCAGATTCCATAACTTCAACTATCGTCAACCCTCGGGTTGTTGGATCCAAAATATTATCTATGACTTTGTCAAGCCATTTGTAGATAATTTCAGTTTGAGATGAGTTGTTATGATGTGTTCTTAACTTGTAAGTTAATTTGCCTATATTCAAGTTTCTATGACTATAACAACAGGTATCACCTTAAACCTTGTTATAATAAGTGTCTTAGAAGAACATAAATATTATGTTTTAGGCGAACACATGTTTGCAATATCTATTTAGATCACCAAATTCTTATTGTCAAACATTAGCAACCAAATATATGCCCAATATTCAAATGCAAGTTACTCCCACATTTAAGTGTTATTGGATAGCATCCAAATGGGGTAATGAAAGGTTCTCCCTTTCTACGTGTTTGGGAATCTTCTTATACAACCAATTTTACATACCCAATGGGTCGGTTCTTAAATGTCTCATCCCCCCCCACATTTCTTGCCATTTGAACTACTATTTGTATCACCTTACTTATGATAACAAATGTTTATAACGACATTTAGATACCCGTGATTTGAACAAGAGTTGCCTCATTGTATCAGTGAATTCATCAATGTTTATTTTGGTACTCAATAGCTTTTGAGTTGACCAACCAACATATGTCATTGTCATAAATTTGTCATCAAACCAATGAGTTAAATGCCCTTCCTTATAATGAATGAAAGTATCTTTCAACTTTCTCTACACACGAATTCGTTGTGTGTTCATATATACGTTTTGAATATATTAAGTTAATTAGTCTTCGGGGAGTACCATAATTAACTAAGTACTAGTCTAGCATGCTTTAGACTACAATACTTTAGCATGTGAACAGAAGATGCATCATTCTGATCCTTCACAACCTCAAGGTATAACACCATATACCTTGTTCACATTCACTTAGACACACCACAAACTTCAATGTTTGGAATAAATCTCTAGATTATTTCATGTTACAAAACATGAGTTTATCATTCAGTTCAAGAACACAACTCTTTTTCCCTTAATCTTCAAGGCTTCAACATTTGACTTATGTGGACTTACACATAAGTCTTAATCCAAGTCAATTTTGGTGAAGACCTTGTTTCTTGAAACCATGTATTCTTGAAACCATGTATTATGATACTCTCCCAAAATGAGGGACACGTCCTCCACATAGTTCAAACAAAATTGATGGTGGTAGAAGCATCTACGAGTCCATCATTAGTAAAACTCTTATAACAAATCTCGAACGATTTATTATAAATGTTAATAATAATAATAACATATATTTCTTTCACATGTTGTAATCAAATTAGAATTCACACTTCGTGAAATTCTCATGTTGATACTCTCAACGTTTAATGATATATTTCATTCTTATGTATATCCTTTCAATATACGTATAGTTTTTATCATGATACTCTCACGATTTAAACGTTTGATATCTTGTTTCATCTTGAAACTCCAAACTTGAACAATGACAAATCTAGTCTAAAACAATAAAGTTGTTTACATGACAAACTACTCACAAGTAGTTGAACAATTAATTATGTTCACAACAATAACAAATTGTTTTAACAAAAAAATTTACTCGAGACTAGCTAATATATGGTTCTAGATGTGCTAATTATCTTTCTAGCAACGAACCAATATTAATTGCAAAAGACGTGTTTTATTCGTTCAAGTCATATCTTAAGTTTGCAATTTTTTTAATAATAAACTTTATGAGTTTTATGTTTTGATAACCAATCAAGACCATAAACTCCAAAATATGTTTATTAAATAAAACATTATCTAACCCGCTCGTTAGAAAATTAAAACGATTACAAATCGTTTGTTCACCAAAATATAGTTTTATCACACTAAACCGATTCTAACACGCTCGTTAGAAAAATAAACGATTGCACATCGTTGAAGTAGATGATTTATAAGATAAAACGATTCTAATACGCTCAATAGAAACAAATGTTTACTAAACGATAAAATGTTGGTTCTTATTAACATAAGCCATTCCTAACTTCTTGTTAGAAATAACCAATTTTACATCGTTTTTAAAACTTGCGATTATCATAAACCACTTCTAAGACACTCTTTAGAAAATAAAAAGAATAAACTTGTTTATAAAGCTTATTAATTTATAAGATTTAAAGCGGTTCTAAGACGCTCCTTAGAAATAAGTAATTATAAAAAAAACGTTTTAAAGGTTATGGTTTATAAATACAAAATCGGTTCTAAGACGCTCCTTAGAAATAAACGGTAAAAACCGTTATAAAGCTTAGTAGTTTATACAAATAACACCATTTCTAATACGCTCATTAGAAGGTATAAACCATCAATTCGCCAAATAATCTTTTTTTAACTTGTTCGCACACTGCGAAATACCTACTTCGCAAACAACAAAACCGTCTCGCATCCCACCTTGTACGTTTATAAAATACATATGGTTTTACTAAACCAACCTTTTCTAATACGCTCATTAGAAAATATAAAACATTTCTAACCCAATAAAACCAGAATTATTACGCTAAATAATATATATTCTAATGCGCTCATTAGATGAAGAATGATTATAAAAATCATTTTAAATTTAAAACCCAACGGTTTTTCAAATCGTTTCAATATATTGTGATTCTCTTCCCACAAATATATATGCAACAAAATGAGCACTTTTGTTCATCTCATCTATATCACCCACTTGAAACTTATTTTCCATATTAAGTTTTGTATTAAACAAAATCAACATGGATTTTATGAGTCAAAATAAAACCGTCATTTTATTAATGACATGTTTAGTGTCAAGTTTAATAACAAACTCCCATATTAATTCATGAGAAGAAACTGTCAAAAACTCTTATACGATTTGTAATGGTATTCGGATTTAATATTGTATTCCAATATAAATAAATCCGATATCTTTTGTACTAATCACATTATTTCCCCAAATATTTATAAGATTTTATAGAAAAAATCCAATTAACATTTTAAACTTTCGTGAAACAAAAATCCTTATCAATAGGTTTTAAGATTGAACCGTCAATCTTCACGAAATCTGTTTTAAGATTGTAGTAAAAGTGGTTCACTTTTAGTTAAGATAATAATAAAAATATAATAACGATACTCTCGTTAATCGTGTGAAATTCACTTAGTACAATACCGTTTACAAAAGTATATAAAAAGAATATAAAATGCAAATTTATATACCGAAATGATTCAATCCATATCTTACTAAGAGTGTTTCCATAAGCTTTCTTCTAGTATCTATGCCACGAGTCTTCATCACTTGAGTCTTCAACAAATGTTTCTTCAAAACAACAATTCGTTTATTGAAATTAGGTAACGGTTTTGGTTGAGGATCGTGTTAGACACGGGGCTCTTAAAACAGATTTCGTGCCTACTCTCAAGCGCGTCTGTTTCCCAGGGTACAACAACCAGAACATTATGTGTACTGCCGGAGATGGCCACGAACCCGAGGAAGTCACCGGCTATATTGGTGTTTATCAAGATGTAGGAAAATTTGTTGAAGTTGTTTGACAAAAATACAGAGAGTGCTCATTTCTAAATTTTGTCATGAGTGTGTGTAAGTGACTTCAAAATATTTTTTAAGTGTATATACAACATGAACCAACAAGTTCATTATATACTTACACAAAATGAGAAATACTTAACCAAAATTAATATGTCATAAACAATAAAATTAATTTAGTCATAAAAAAGATAATTAATCTTGTAATAAACTTGAAATTAATTATTGTAATTAACATGGTTAAATACTTTTAATTAGATTTAAGTGTTGAATCAAAACCATCATATTTATTCATGACATGAGTTGAAACAAACTATTTGACCAGGTCCAAACAACTGTTTGCAACAGGGCGTTATGCAGGCGCGACACTTATACGCTCCTACGTGGGACACGATGTCAAAGATAAATCCAAGTTTTACTTCTTTGGTTATTCCAACCATACAACTTCGAGCATTGATATTCATTCATCTAAACTCCGTTTTAAACACTCAAATCAATATTTATACAACACATATATAAATATATTATTCATGTCCAAAATTAGTGAAAAACTCATTTTCACTAATAAATTTTTTCCTAGCATTTATAATGTGAGTAAATAAAGGGAGAAGAAACAGTGTTTTTGACTGGTTTTGAAAGTTTAGAGGGATACATGAGTGCATTGCATAAAATCTAGATTCAAATTAAAAGCCAACCATTACATGTCACATCACTTTATTTACCCGTTCATTGATCCTCACAAAATGTTAATTGTATACAACTACGGCTTAATTCTAGGATATGTAAACATGTTCTCATCACAAAACACACATTATTTGATTAACACAATCATCAATTTTCTAAAAGTTTACCGTATCAACTCTAAACTTCATTCTCTCCATCTGCCATCCCGTCCATCGTATCATACAACGGCTTGTTCAAAGTTTCTGGCAAGTAAAATGTCAGAACGCCACCCATTATTCCACACACCCCAAAAACAAAAAACGGGACCCCACCGCCCAAAACCACCACGAAGGGCGCCAAAATCGCCCCCATTTGTGCCGCCTGAGTGGCACAACCAAGGGCGGCGTTCCTCACCACTGTCGGAAACAACTCCATTGCATATATAAACAACAGATTATAAGTCCCCGCCATCCCGAAAATCCCCCAAACACTACACACCATCCGCACCACCTTCCATGCTCCTTCGTTTTCGATAAAACTCCCTACAATGCAAAATATCCCGCTAAACCATTGTGTCCAGATCGCCAACGGCTTCCTCCCGAACCGGTCGATCAACAGTGCTGTGAGAAAAAACGCGGGCATCTCGGCTACTGCGTTGACCAACACGCTAATGTATAAATTGGTCTCGAGGTTGACTACATTTAAGCTAAGACCATAGTACACGATCGAGCACGTAAAGTTAATCCCGACCACGAGAATTAGACGGACACGCGTTAACCGGCATTTGAGGGCGTCTACCACTGACCCCGTTATCACTTCTTTTGACCGAATCTCATTAATCTTGTCATCATTTTCTTTAACCTCCTCATCACACGCAACATAGACGTTTCCTGGTAAAGATTTCCCATTGGTTGTGGCGATGGCCCGCATGATATCCATCGCTTTATCCGTTTGTCCTCTAATCAAGTACCACCGAGGGGACTCAGAGATGAAGGGTAGAATTAGAAACACGAAAAGGAAGGATGGTACGGACGAAGCGATGTACAAAGACCTCCACGTTTGGAAGACGTAAGCGATCCCTGAGAGCAATGCTATCCCTCCCGAGAAGAAGTAAAAAGTGGACATCCCGGCTATGCCCCGCTTAGACGGTCCCACCGGCTCCGTGGCTAGAACAAATGCACATAGACCAACCCCGCCCGTGCTAAATCCAGTGAGAACCCGGAGGAGGACGTATGTGAGGTAGTTTGGCGAGAGGGAAGTCAGTAGACCGAAGACCGCGTTGAGTATGCATACAACCGATAGGGATCCTTTTCGGCCTAGCTTCGAGTCCGATAGATGTCCAAATAATCCAGCACCTAGACCATACAATAACAACTTACTTAGTAGGAGCAAAGCCACCAAACAAGACGACGTTTAACTGATGGTTCGGTTTTGAGAGTTGTGCAAATCTTATTTTAACGCAAATTTCGATTGTTAACCATAAACCAAACCCACCTAGTACCAAAACAGATAACTAAACGAGTAACCGAAGCCTAAATCATATATCTGATATATATGGTTTTGGCTCTGTTTAGTTCAAAACCGATTCTTACCAACCTATGGTACTCTACAACTTAATATATTAAAATTATACTTAATTTAGAAAATTAAATTGGAAATTGGATATTTAACTCTTAATGTATAGATATATTAAAAAACAGAAAGTGATACTCGAGTCTGCATTGGCGTCTGTGGATCAGAGTCGTGTGTGACTGTCTTCTAATCCTCATCCGGATTTTGTTTTCTTCTCAACTAAAGTTTCATTTCATCATTTTTAGAAGATAAACAATGTCTTTTTGTTTTGTTTCGTTTGTTTTTTTAAATTATTTTATAAATAATTATTTAATATACGCATAAGTTGATCGATGATCATTACCAGAAATTAATATCATCCATAACAACACGACAAGCGAATTGAATATTAATACACTAAGCCAGTTATTAATTAATAATCTAAACTATAACATGTTGTTGATAATCATAATAGACTACGCTGATCATTTGAGCAACACCACTCATAACTTTTAAGGCCAAAACGCTGGGAACGCCTCCTCTTGCCGTTTTGGTTGATTTTTTGTTACCTGCGTTTTGTACATAACTTTGGTGTGACACGAGTTTTAAAGGTTTTGTGAGAGAGAGGTAGAGAGGGAGATGGAAGAGAGGTGTTTTGGAGGCATTTTCTCACTACACCCACTTTTTGCAAAGTGCTCAAAAGCTGACTAGACGTCATATAGTGTAAAATTTCCCGGTGTGCTTAGTTTAACTGGAAATGATCAAATGGAAATATCATTCTAACGAAATATTTTATCCCCCTTGAAGAACCTCCATGCCTAGTGTTACTTTCCGACCAACCCTATGGACTTGCCCGAAAACATGTCGGCCACCCTAATATTATATGGTACGTACCAGACATATATAGCCTGTCTTGAAACAACAAGACGGTAAGAAAAAAATTATTAAAAGCAGTATCTTTTTTAATAAGTAATAATTTTATTGTATAAAGTATTATATTTATTTTCAAAATCAGATCGGATCTCTTCAATATTCGGTAGATTCCTTTTGGCAGCTTCCCTCTTAACTCTTAAGTCTTAACGTTTAGAGCCGCCGTCAAAGAACATGACTCACTTCTTGCGTTTACATCTATAGTCAACCACTTTAAGCTTAAACCTATACTTGAATTGATTTTGTTTTCTTCGAAAAATATAAATACATGTGTATAACTTCATAAAAAACTTTACATAATAATTATTATTTTTAAAGCCGGCAATAAAATGATTAATAATGTCACATAACTTTGAATTTCGTTGAATATTTAAAAAAAGAGCTTATAACTATTAAAAGTTTTAAAATGAGTGATATATTTTTTTTTAGAAACAAACTAGTTTTTCAACCCATCAGTTGGCAAATCCTCAGTCCAAGGGTTAGTAAAACCTGAACGTTACGACGATAATTCGACACAAATTAGGTTAGTATCGGCTGTGTTCGTTACGATATAGACACCATTGATAAAGTTTTAGAGTTAAACCCAAAAAATTAATTCGTCAAATTAACATATAAAACATTAACATATAAGAAAACAAAATATTTAAGATGATGTTTATTTGGTTGGCAAACCCGGGCGGTGGTAAAACCCAGACGATCAGTCCTGAGCATTGAGTTGGTAGCTTGACATGAATTCGATTGGTTCTAGTTACGTATGATACTATACCAGAACAAAAAAACGAAAAAAATATAAAAAATGTTGTGGACCAACGACCAATTTGGGGGGGGGGGGGGTCGGTTGGTAAACTTGCGCATTAGTAAATTGGAGCGCTGTCGGTCATAGGCTTTAAATGTAGCCACGAGTATTAGCTAATTTCATTCAGGTTTGTTATGGTACCAGAACTAAAAAAACGGCGTTTCATCGGTTTTCATTACATTTATTATGTTCACTGAACCAAAAAAAAAAAAATTCACCAAATAATATAGTGCCACCAAGTGATCGATGAGCCACTTACGACACCAAACTTCTTAATTATATGTAGTAATTTGTTACCTATCCTAAGGCTTGAACCCAAAACACTTGGAGACTTTATATTCGCTACTAGGCCAAAGATAATAAAACATTTATAGATTTTAGTTACTATGTATTGATTAATTTTTTTTAGTTTTATTATTATTAAACAACTATAAGACTTAATTATTTTTTATTACCAGTTACTACTTTAAAAGTGATATTTGTTCACATTTGTTAATTTAGTTATCTTTTAGTGAAATTTTCTTTCTTTATTGCCTTCCGAGTTTAAATTAATTAAAAAAATACACTAATTAGTATTAACAACTTAAGAACTATGTAAAATATAACTTGAGATGATTAAAACCCATACTAAATGAAAATTGAATTTTAAATAGATAAACGTTGGTTAGTTATTATTGTACCATTTCAAATATAATGGTGTACAATACCAAAAAAAGGCTTATACACTTCCTATAGTACTAAGTTTAATATGTATTTTTGAACTATAAAATTCTATACATCCGAGATCACACTCTACAAATAAATCACTCTTCCACCTACAAAGAAAATATAGTGACCTAGTCAACCCATTTAAAAGAAAAACCACAACTTGAAAACCCTTGGCTTAACTTAAATATACTATTTCGGGAAAGACACGAACTCACGATCTTTCATAAGGAAAGTAAACTAATAGGCTATAAACCTTCAAACGAGACTCGAACTCATGACCTTTCATAAGAAAAATTATAGGGCTATAAATGAACCGATCGACGCTTGGAAATTAAGTTTAATATTAAAAATTATACATCAAATTCATAATACGCGCGTATTCTCTTTTGATAAGGAAAAATTGTGTGGTCCTATGTATTATCCATCTCATAATAAAGTCTAGCTGTCAGAGAAAAAAACATGGTGGAAATGAATACCCCGCCCGACCATAATGATTAGCACCGGAAATCCAACGTGGCACAACCGCCTGCAACATCTCTTTAACAATTTGATTTCTATTTTTACAAATATTAATTAAAAACTTACCAATCATACAGCCACCGAAGAACAAGGCTTGAACAAGTCCCACCTTATATTTCTGGCCACATATTAATCCCCATTCGGCCACCGTACTTACCCCGGACCCGCCGTCCCATTCCCACGTAGCAGACGGAAGTTCACACAAGTCCCCAGAACTTACGCACGACTGGCAAGTCCAGTCGGGTTCCCGGTCCGCAAATATCATGACCATGGTGTGGAAGGCCTCTAGAGCCCAAGCCATACATGTTAAAACAAAGTGTTTGAATTGCCAATAACCAAACTCGCCGCAGTGGTGGCGTAGCATGTCGTCGATGCAAAGGCGGGTGGTGGGTGGTGGATCATGGTGGGATTTATGTGGTGGGAGGAGGAGGGGTGAGGATAGGGAAGGGTTAGGGGTGGCCATTGGGTTGATGTGCCGGAGTGTATATGTTATTATTTGTTTGGAGGGAAGAGTCGTATCATTTGTGGAATATTTTTATTATATTGTTGTTTGGGGGATATACATCTACATATACTATACCTGCCCACTTGAATTTTTATTTTCCTTAAATAAAATATAATTAAACAAACTAATATATTGGATGTCTAATCTTTGTCGATATCTATGTGAGTGTGGAACAGCTTAGGTAAAATTCATGTGCCAATTAAGATATATATTAAATTAAAAGGAGGAAACTAGATTCATCTATATTTAAAGATTGGACATTTTAAAATTAAAAATATTGACTCTTAAAAATCTAAATAGTTAATTGCAAACATAGACCATGTGATGGAAACTGAAATATAGGTTTTAATCCTATGATGACATTTTCATAAATACGAGCCATTTGGGTCATTTTTTACAATCAGGTCCAACCGTTAACTAACGGTTGTTACTTTCGTTAGTTTCATGGGTACTAATGTATTTTTACCCCTTAACCAAAACCCGGCTCCATATACCCCACCCCCCGCCACATTCGCAACTTACAACCCTAATTTAATGTTCCCGTCTCCCGTCTTATTTTCACAGTCGTTGTCTCCCACCGGCGTATCCCGCCTTCCCGATCATAAAAATGGCTTGGAGTTTTTATGCAATCCTTAATACCACGTTTTTCACAGGTATAAAATTCACATTTTTCGCTTAAATTCTTTTTTAGGTCGATGCTTCGTAATTGACACGATTATGTTATTGCTTTTATAGCCACGATTTGGCTAGATGTTAGCTTTGACCACCTGGAACTTTGAGTTGGTGGTTTTGGTGAAAACCCTGCCATAGCGGATCTACAATTTCCAGTTGCATGCATGTAACAATTCGGGTTTTCTCATTTTATTTTGTAACCGTTATCCGACCCATTTATATGTTCGGGCTATCCTATCAATAAAAATACCGCAATTATCAAGTTATTTAATTATTATAATATTATTGTTTAATTATTTAGTTAATATATTTAATAACTTTCAAGATATTGCAAATTCAACCCAAAACTAAACTTTTACCCAATTGTGTTTCCCTCTTCATACTCCAGGGACCTTATTGCAAATTATGGATATTATAACCCTCTAACCCATTAACCCAATGGATATACCCAAATCCTTGACCCATATCGCGAACCCGTATACCCATTCTTTAGCTTGCACCTTAATTCTTGTCGTTATCATGGGAATCAAATCAAAATATTTGTTAAACATTCCTTAATCGGCCTACCGACACCTCTAAATATGTTATATCGATTGAAACGAATTCGTATTACTCATTATACATGCCGACATATCTCCTCAATCAATTTATATTATAACAAACACCATAATTAAATTAAACATACATATGCTATCCTCAAACCCTCACGCCCTAACCCATGCATTCAATTATATTATAATCATTGTTTGATTTGGTGTTCTTGAGCTCGTTTAGCCGACTACTGTTTTAACGATTAACCCTCATATAACATCATAACAGGTAATTTGATTAATGTTTCGTATTCGTAATTGACCAGTAAGCATAAACTCCAAGATTAATTGGATTAACAATGACGCATTAAGCCAACTGATTTATTTAGGGATTATATGAATTGGATTTTTAAACTATTAATATATCAATATCTGTTTCTGTGTTATAACCAAGTTAGCCACCAGCCCAGATAGCTGGTGCACTCTTGGTTAAAGCTTGGGAGATGGCTGGGGGGGGGGGGGGGAGGGAGGGCGGGCTTTTTGTATTTTTGTATTTTAATCATTTATTAATTAATAATAATAAATGTTAAATCAACTTTATTTTATAAAGCCGACAAGATTAGCATGTTGTTTTCCGCATCTTTGTTAAAAACCCTATGTATGTATGTATGTATGTACATACACACAGACATATATATATATATATAAAACTTGAATTAAATCTAAATATTAAAGGTTTCATATAAATAAAAATGGTTATAAATATACTAATAATATTTAAACGAAATTGTTAAACCAATCTTTTTATATAAATATATATAATTACATAAGTATTTTAGTTATAATTATGGATGTTTGTAATATATTGTGTTAAAAGAGTTATGAATAAAGAAAAGTAATAAAATTTATATTAAATCTAAATAATATTTACTTGTCATAATAATAATAATAATAACCGGCCATCAATATTCCCAACTCTCTTTCAAATCGTCATCTATTTATATTTATTTTTCCTCAACTATTCTTTATTAGGCTATCTCGTTAGAGTTTGATCTACCTCTATTTCTTATTGAATCTTTATCTTCTTACTCATTTGATAAGGTGAGTATTTCACTCCTTTATTTTTACTCATTTTAATCTTTTGTGGACATATGCATAACTTAAATAATTGCTTAATATACAGTATTCAATTGCAACTATTAATCCTTGTGTATGTATATCAGTTTATGCATAGTTTTCTGTTTGCTTACTTGCTCTATTTTACCGCATTCGGAGAGGTCTATCATAATCTCAGTAATAGTATGATAATACGACCGTCGTAGTAGCAAATTCCCACTTCACAAGGCAACGGTTTTATCGACATTTGTTATTTGTTCATTGGTTAAATTGCTTATCTCACAGGAACAATTTGCATTTTCTTTATATATTATATTATATCTCACTTAAGTGATGTTTACTTACTCAACCTCGTGTTGACAAAATTATTTGTATTTTATACGCATATGCAGGTCACCGTTTGAACTGATGTAAGTCCCGAAGCCGGATATTTCAATATGATATCAACACACCTCATAGATATTGCGGAATATATCGTAAGGTGATTCAAGATTAACAAGTAAATACGTACAAGCAATAGCAATACATAGAGGACACAAGATTATGCTTCAAAACACACGTTTAGATTAACGTCGGGTGCTTAAGCACTAGGTTACAAATGATACTCGTTCACCAATATGTTATGAACGGCCAACCTACAAACCATATACACATTATCTAAATAGGAAAAACAAACAACCTAGATAAACACAAAGCCTAAGCCCAACGAGATCACCAATAGATCTCGGTTTACATACATCAACATGACACAAACAATTACAAGATACTGACTAAGTACAAACCACATAATACGGACCCAACAATCTCCCCCTTGGTTTGTAGCTTCGTCCTTTATTCATGTTCCATTATATCGACATCCGCATCCTTTAAACCACCTGCCCAAAAACCTGTTCTGATAATCGAGGCCGCCATTCTAGTATATTCTTTTGCAGCTTCTTCAAACAGTGGATCCACAATGATTTGAAATGTGTTGAGGGTCTTGATGTCTCGTTCTCCAAATTTTAACAAATTCCTCGAATCAACGAACCGATACTGACCTTTACCCTTTTGAAGACGAATGACAACAGTTGTGGTTTCGCTGTCGAACATCCAGAATCTCATGTTATCCAGGGTTCCGTTCGGAATTGCTTTGGCCACAGGAATATGAGTAGCCTTATTTGTTGCTGGCCACATAACATTCACCACAGTCTTTCCTGTCCTTGAATCTCTAACCCCATTTGCCTTTTTTAAGAACGACTCAACGGTCGTCATGTTCGGAAAACCCCTATCCATCTGATTTCTCAGAAAGTTCCAGAAATCTGTACCTCTCTTATCATCAGTTGGATTGTGGAATGGTGCATTGATAAGGTCGCTGAGATCTACCTTTGTCCACGATCCGAAATCCTTCATTTTCTTGTAGTACCCGGTATTCCTAGATGTTATACATCTATTTATACATATTGAATCCCTTGTAAAGTTGTGTATATTTAATGTTTTGAGTTTGGTTTAGTTCGTGTTTCGTTTATCTTTTATTAATTTAGGTTTTGATTCAAGTATTATATATTTATCATGTTTTAAATCTTTTGGTGTCTTGCATGTTAAACTCTAATTTTTTCTATCATTTCATGCGAAGTTTAAGTTCGATTTTTCTCATCAATGGTTACATGATTACTTCACTTAGTGTTTGATTTGTTTTCTTTATAGATTCATGGTTTGAGAGTCAACGAAAAGAAGGCCTAGAAGGTTCCTATCGTTGCTTGGAGTTCAAGGAAGAGATCTAGCATGATATAGCAATAAAATAAAAAGAAAATTCGTGGAGTCCTCCCTGTGTGCGCCGAGCCGCGCGGACAGGGAGGCCAAGCCTGGTCGCGCGGTGCCTACCCCTTCTGATCAGCAAAGTTTGCAAATTAAGGCCCAACTCATTTTATATAAAGAATGTTATAAACCTAGATGATTATACAACTTTGGGCAGCCGATTTTGAGAGAAAAACAAAGAGTTTGAAGGTGTTTTGAAGCTAGGAATCAAAGAGGATCAAGAAGTATTTCAAGGAGGTGTTCAAGGATCAATTACCAAGGGTTTTATCTCTCTAACTTTCATTCCTTGTTCATTGTTCATGTATTTCTTCTTTGTTTTTAATATTTGCTTGGGATTATTTTTAAGGATGATTCTAGGCTAGACTTCATGTCTACCTAGGTTTGATGAACATGTTTTGATTTGATTCTTGCTTTGGACAATTGTTTTGATTATGGATTTGTTGATTTAATAGTAAAGACTTGATTTTGCTTTCATGATGCACATGGATGTTTGTTATCTTGATTGATTGTTAAATATGGTTTCACATTGATCTTTTATCTCTTGATTTTGTTCTTTAGATTTAGGGTTTATGTTTAATCATTACTTGGTGTTTTGATTATTGTGATTGAATAGGACTATTAGATCATAGAAGCTTGTTGATTGTTGGTTAGGGTTATAATGTTCTGCTAATTCTAATAGCTGTGAGGTGAGGAGTTGTTCATGTGTCTTGGTCAATCGCATGCTAGGTTAGATTAGTGACAATATTCTTGCTTGGTTATTGTGTTGATCATTGTTCATGATATCGTGTTTAGCTTATCAAGTTATCTAGGGTTTAGTGTTTCGTGAGATTGCTTTCCTATGATACTATTAGTTAACCCTAATTGATGACTTTGAGGAAATCAATCCAACTGATTGCTTAATAATATAATAATTATTCTTTGGGATTTCGTTTGATTTGGTCAAGGGTCCTTTAGGGTTTGTTAGATGAATATGTTTAGAAATCAGTTTCCATAGCATGTTAGTTGTCCATTGCTCGATGATTGTTGATGCATGGGATTCTTACCTAGGTAGATTCCTTCTCTTATTGGTTTCGATCTTGTGTTTGATTGCTTGTTTCTAGTTTACTTGTTTATTTATTTTCTTAGTTTAATATTAGTTTAAAAACCCCCTTAAAACATTAATAATAAATAGTCGTGTCGTAAGTCTTGTCTAATTAGTTAATTTATGTTATTATAGAGTCTTGTGGGTTCGATATTCCGGACTTACTTAGCTTTAGTACAATTGATCGGTTCACTTGCCGGTGTTTTGTGTAGTTGAGTCTTAGGTCTAGTTTTTATTACTTGTTTAATTTAGTTAATATTTAATTGACTGTTTTTAGCACATCACCAGACCTTCGTTTAACCCACCACATATTCTTCTCAGCATCAAAACCCCAGGACATAACCCCAGAGCGATCACCATATGTATCCGCAAATCCCTTCTTAAAAGTAACAATGAACTTATCTGGACGATCCGACGATTCAACATTCTGATTGGAGTTCTTCATAATAAGAAGCTTTTTCTGAATACGATCCGATTGTTCAGCAGTTTTGTGTAGTTGAGTCTTAGGTCTAAGTTTTATTACTTGTTTAATTTAGTTAATATTTAATTGACTATTTTTAGCACATCAAGTTTTTGGCGCCGCTGCCAGGGATTCTTAGCGATTAAGGTATTAGCTTTACTTGGACTTAGTCGCTACATACGTGCTATTTGTTTTATTTTCGTTTGAATCGTAGGAGTCTAATTAAATTTTAGTTTATTTTTGTCTTACTTTTTATTTTTAGTTTACTTAATTGGTCTTTTTCGCTTTTCAGGTTTATGCCACATCTTCGTTCGCAAGGACCACCGCTGGAGAATCTAGAATTTTCTTTGTTGAAGTCCGAGGCTAGCTCGTCAGCAAAGAAACAACCGTCAGAAGCTAGTTCTACACCGAAATCGTCACCACCCAGATCACCACCAGAAAGTACGAAAAGCCAACCAGAAGTTCAAATGGTCAACGATAGAACAATTGCGGCTCAAGCCTTGATGGCTTAACCGGAAATCAGTCATTTATCGTTGCTCCCCAGATCGGCAATCCCAACTCGTGGCAGATTCCGTCATACGTCATGAACAACATCGTTCAAACTAATTAGTTTCATGGGCGTGATGACGAGGATGCACCGGCTCTCATTAACCGACTCCACCGCGTTTTGAAAACTTTTAATTTACAAGGTGCTACTGAAGATGCTATTTTCTTACATCTGTTTCCGTTTTCACTTGCATGTAAAGCTGCTCTTTGGCTTGACACTCAGCCGCCTGGCACGTTCACCACTTGGGAAGCACTACGTTCTGCGTTTATCAAGAGATACTTCCCACCGGCTAAAGCGACGATTCTTTGTGATCAAATTCACTTGTTTCACATGGAACCGGGGGAACAATATTGTCATGCTTGGGAGCGTTTTCAGAGCTTGCTGTCTCGATCTTCACAAAATGGTCTAACACCATGGGCTCTCGTGGAGAAATTTTACAATGGGCTGAATTATGAAACCCAAGTTCGTTTCGACACGGCTGCGTGAGGAAATTTAATGTCAAGAAAGAATGTCACCGAATGAAACGAGATGTTTGAAAGCTTTCCTCAATCTGATTATGCCAAAGGGCCACATCGCGGGAATTCCACTCCCGTCACTAGTACATCCTCATCCGCTCGAGGTGTACACCAGGTTAATCTGGATACTAGTGTGGCTGCTGCTTTGGAATCACTGACTAGAGAGGTTAAGGAGCTGAAGGCCAAGGTGGACATGTGTGAGTTTTGTAGAGGTGGACATGGCACTTTAGAGTGCCCGGTGATGAATCAACAGGTCGATTTTGTTGCTGGTCAGAATAGGTTTCCCAACAACTATAACAACAACAATCAGAGTTGGAACACCTACAAGAACCCGAATCAGAATAATTCTAATTGGCGTCCGTCAGGTGCACCACCCGGCTTTCAAAATTCTTATACTCCAGAACAAGGTCAGTATTTTGATGATAATAATACCAATGGTACTAATGTTCAAAATAATGTGCAGGATTCAAATGGTGGAATTGGACGTTTGGAAGAGATGATGAAGCAAATCCTGGAGAGAGACCAAGCTACATAGAAGAAGTTCTCCGAGCGTGACCTCCTTTTTAAGAATAAACAATCTTCTATTCTTGATATTCAAAGGACTGTTGGTGATTGCTCGTCGTTTAGAAGAAAAGCCTCCATGTAAGTTTTCGGGTATTTCTCAAACTAATCCAGCTGCTCAATTGAAAGCGATCTCCACTCGTAGTGGTATGGTTTTTGGTCCGGAGAGAGTTAGTAGAGAAGTTGAGAAAGATGGGGAAGACGAGTTGGTGGATGAGGAGAAAGAGGTAGAAGCTCCGGGTAAGTTACAAGGTAAAACACCGATTATTGAGCCACAAGTTGAGAAGAAGCCGGTTAAAGTCCGGCCACCACCACACATCATTGACCTTGCCTATGTCCCATATCCCGCCCGTGTAAAGCATCAAAGGTATACAAAATATTATGGGCATTTTCTTAATATATTTAGCCAATTGAATGTCAACCTTCCATTCATTGAAGTCCTCTAGCATATGCCTAAATATGCCAAGTTTTTGAAAGATCTTCTTAAAATAAAGGATAAGTTGTAGGAGCTTTCGACTGTTCCACTAAATGGAGAGTGTTCTGCGGTGGTTCTTAATAAAGTACCGGAAAAATTACCCGACCCCGGTGTTTTTACTATTCCATGCCTTTTCGGAAGTGACACGACGTGTCAAGCATTGGCCGATCTATGAGCTAGCATAAACCTCATGCCATATTCTTTATATGAAAAGCTAGGCCTAGGAGAGCTCACCCCTACTCGTATGATGTTGTCTTTAGCCGATCTTTCCGTTAAGTATCCGAGGGGTGTCGTGGAGAATTTGCTCGTTAAGGTTGATAATTTGGTTTTCCCCGCTGATTTTCTTGTTTTGGATACGGAGGCTGACGAGAGAGTTCCTATCATTTTGGGTCGTCCGTTTTTACGTACTGTTAGGGAAATTATTGATGTGTTTGAAGGCAAGATCACTCTTATAGCCGGAGATGATAGTGCTACTTATATGGCTAAATCCATGAGACATCCGAGTGGTCAAGACGGTCTTATCGATCCATGTCATCCAGTTTACTCGATAGAATCATTTATCTCGGGTATGGATCCACATCTTGATAATTCCCGTTCGGTGAGATTTAGTGTGGGAAAGGAGCGAGAGGTTTCGAGTTCTCGAGAAATGGTGAAGTGTGTTAGGGAACGTGATAGTTGTAAGCGAAATGTTGAAAGGATTCTTGGAGTTAGAAAGAAGAAGACCAAGATTGATGAATGGTCGGATTGTGATTCGATATCTTTGAGGGCATTGGAGTTCTACCGAGGTGGAGGAAGCTCCACTCGGTCCGCCACGTGAATCGCATAACATGGGTTATTGAGTGAAAACTCAAGTGTAGAGTTTGTATTTTTCTATCTTCTTTTAATTTACTTTGAGTCACTAACGTTAGTTTTTCTTAGTTTTGTGTTGCATCGTCGAGTCGTTTCATGGAATCGTCACCATCATTAAGAGAGGATTTTACGAGAATTCAAGCGATGCCAGGTAAGTAATACACGTAAAAATGACATAAAATAGGCATACCAAAGACTTGGTAAATTTCTGGTGATTTTTCTAAGGCAAAAAGAGGGCAAAAAACTAAAAAACTTTCTGTCAATAATGCCCGTCGCGCCGCGCGACGCGGAGGCAATGTGAGCACGGCAAGTGAGGCGCCGCGCCACGCGGCCAGGAGCCCATCCCTGGTCGCGCAGCGCGGACACTTGTGCACAGACCAGATTTTTTTTATTATTTATTATTTCTTGTTAGTCCTAGTGCTTTTATTTAGGTGTGATTACTTGTGTTTAGTTTGGTATTTTGAGTCATGTTTTAAGGTCTAGTTGTCCGAGTCTTGTATAATTTATCGAGTCACTAACGTAGTTTTTGTAGTTCGACTTTGATTTCGCGTTTTTAAGTTTTGCTAGTTTGAAGTTTGAGTGAGCTAGAGAGACGATCCCTAAGGAATAATCTTAATCTAATGCAAAAGACAAGTGTGGGGATGATGGAGCAGTGGAACCGTATACTTAATATTTATTTATTTGCTCTGGTATACTATATTTTATATATTTGTGGGTTGTTCAAGTACTTTAATTGCATAATATCTATCAGTTTGATAAGATACATTTTTAGATATGTTTGTTTTGTTTGGCCGCTTACGTTCGTGTGTGAGAGAAGGAATTAACAATTGCTGAGCACGTTCGTAGTTAGAGGGCATTCATGGAAGAAGACTCTAGCATCATGTTTCATGCGCATATTACCAGCTAAGTCTTTTCCATTATCTAGCTTATTAACTTTTTATTTGGCTTTTGTTTTTATTTTTTTAGGTTTTTAAATTTTTGTAGTCTGACTTTATTTTTATTTTATTTTATTTTTGTTATTTGTCCTTATCCTTGGATTGAGGACAATGCAAAATTTAAGTGTGGGGATAGGATATTTGAGTCATAGTTTAATTCTAACTTTAAAAAAAATTATAAAAAAAATTGAAAAATGTTTTAAAAATGTCCATTGAATTTAGTTTTTTTGCGTTAAAGTGGGAGATGATGATATTTATCGAAAATTGGTTTTTCAAACTACTAATCATATGAGATAAATAAAAGAAAGCGCACTTAACTTGGGATGTGTCGGTACGCTCAGCCTTGAAAATGAAAGGGCAATTTGATAAAATGGTTAAAATGGAAATCTCTTGTGGGTAAAGCGCTTTGTCCGTGGAAGATAAGTAATGAAAGGTCTGGCCATACTCAAGCCTCAATTATTGGTATGAAAAGTGGAAATATTATAAAGTTTAAAAAATTTGAATACGTTATCATCATATGATGCTTGGGTAGGTTTAACGTTAGAGTATGCCGTGTAGCCTATGATATAAATCTTAAACTGCTTAGTTTTATTGTTTTACACATCATTGGTGTATGGTTTTATAACCTTAAATCTTGTATTGATGGGATGCCCCGGGTCCGGAGACTATGGTTCTGTATGCAGTCTATTCATCTGGGTATTCACAATTACTAAATAGGGTTGTGAATATTTAAAAGAAAGCTAAAAAAGAGAAAACCCGCAGATTTCTGCCACATAAGTCTTTAAACAAGATCACAAAAAGTACAAAGTACAAATACACTACCGATTTGATCATCCACGCTGTTAGCCATGTGGGGTCCTGATATACAGTTATTTATATATGTTTCCCATGATAATTTTATACCGTATTCGATGATTTATGATTTATTTTCGATTAGAATTGATATATCACTAACTAAATGAAGTTTTGTAGGTCTCTGGTGCGATAAACAGCCAAAAAGGAGTTTAAACGAGTTAAAATGAAGAAACAGGACAAATGAGGGTTGAACCGGAATGAACCAGTAGAAGAACCGGACTAGAGGGACCTGCTTGCGTAACGCGACCAGTAGAAGGAACCTCGTCGCGTGACGCGACCAAACTCCTTTATCTCGTCGCGTGGCGCGACGAGCACCTTTTTCTGGAAGATTCTGACGTGTGGACGGGTTTTTAAAGCCTTAATCACTATTTAAACATCTTTAACTTAAAACCTGAGGAGAACCTGACACCAGCCGAATTAGAGAGTTTTTGGAGCCATCTTATGAGTCTTGTGGTGATTTTGAAGGCAAGAGAACATCCGGTGAAGAGCTAGACGTTTAAGATCGAAGAATACGGGTTTTATCGCCTTTAATCTTTCTTTCTTCATTATTTCACCATGTTTTCATTATTATTTGTTTTGTTTGATTTAGACTTTAAGATGCTAGGCTAGACTTCATGTCTACGTAGGTTTGATGAACATGTTTGAGACTTGATTCTTGCTTTGGATAATTGTTTGATTATGGATTTCGTTATTTAATAGTAAAGACTTGGTTTTGTTTTCATGATGCGTATAAGTATTTATTATCTTGATTGATTATTAACTATTGCTTCACATAGATCTTTTATCTTTTGATTGTGTTCTTTAGATTTAGGGTTTATCTTTAAATCATTACTTGGTGTTTTGATTATTGTGATTAAATGGGCCCATTAGATCATAGAAGCTTGTTGATAGTTAGTTAGGGTTTTAAATGTTTTGCTAAATTCCAAAAGCTGTAAGGTGAGGAGTTGTTCATGTGTCTTGGTCAATTGCATGCTAGGATAGTAGTGACAATATTCTTGCTTATTGTGTTGATCCATGTTCATGATGTCATGTTAGCTTATCCAGTTATCTAGAGTTTTGTATTTCGTAAGATTGCTTGCTTTAGATACTATTAATTAACCCAAATTGATGACTTTGCGGAAATCAATAATACTGATTGCTTAATAATCTAATAATTGTACTTTGGGATTTCATTTGATTCAGTCAAAGGTCTTTAGGGTTTGTTTGATGAATATGTTTAGAAATCAGTTTCCATAATCATGTTATTTGTCCATTGCTTGATGATTGTTGACACATGGGATTTTACCTAGGTAGATTCCTTCTCTCATTGGTTTCGATCTTGTGTTTAATTGCTTGTTTCTCGTTTGCTTGTTTATTTACTTTCTTAGTTTAATATTAGTTTAAAATCCCCCTCTAAACATTAATAATAAATATGCGTGTCGTAAGTCGAGTCTAATTAGTTAATTAACGTAATTTATAGAGTCCTGTGGGTTCGATATTCCGGACTTACTTAGCTTTAGTACAATTGACCGGTTCACTTGCCGGTGTTTTGTGTAGTTGAGTCTTAGGTCTAGTTTTTATTATTTGTTTAATTTAGTTGATATTTAATTGACTGTTTTTAGCACATCAAGTTTTTGGCGCCGTTGCCGGGGACTCTTGGCGATTGCGTTATTAGTTTTGATTAGACTTACTTGCTATATACGTGCTATTGTGTTTTTGCTTTTGAGTTTTTAGGATTTTAGTTAATTATCCTTTTACGTGTTTATTTTTAATTTTTTTAGTCGTAGGTGTCTAATTGTCATTGTCTTTTGCTTGTTTAGATTCTTGTAATTATGTGTGAAATTTGTAATGGACCTCACTTTACAATTAAATGTCCATACAATAGTAACCTTAGTTGTGATACGTGTGGTGATCCTCATTTACACTATGATTGTCCATACAAGGGTTCTCGCTTTATTTGTTATAGATGCGCTGGTTGTCATATGACTCATGCATGTCCATATAATCGTACTAACCCTTGTGTGCAGCAACAGTCTTATCTTTCACAGGGGTCCTCATCATATTATATTGAACCAGATCAGGGATATCAATACAAACATGGGCAAGATTATGGTCAACATTCCGAGAGCAACCCCAACAAGGGTGACGAGGCGTATTTGAATAAGATCGAGGAGTTGTTGGCCTGACCATTGGAGAAAGATACCCAATACCAACAAACATTAGCTGAACATGATGCTATACAAAGAAATCAAATATCTGTTTTTGCAGGTCTCCAAGATGCAGTTAAAGAACTCTCTAGAAAACTGACAAAGGTGGAAGAAGAGCCAAAGCAGATGCCCCAATGCGTGTACGACTCAGATAGCGATTTTATTCAAGAAACCAAAGAGGTGAGCATGCAAAAAGAGGAGCAACCGACACCTGGTTATAAGTATGATGCGGAAGGCAACTATTTGGGATACATGAATCGGCTGGGTGAGTTGTTCTCGACGTTTTCAGAAGAAGGGAAAGAGCCAATCATGGAATATGTAGATGAAAAAGAGGAGATCATCCCGGATACGGAGACACGAGTGGTTGATGAAGTCCCACCTCAGGTTTCACAGGTATGTGTTACAAATTGTACTGAGTTTTGTAGTGACTCCGATGATGATTGTGACGAGGAGGAGTGGGCTACATATCTGAGATCAATTATGGTGAAACCTGTGTTTGAGGAAGAGATAGAATTGAGAGAGTCACTCGAGCTAATGGTTGGTGTTGAGGATATGGTTAAGGTGGAAAATGAGCTTAACGAGGAAGATGAATTTTTGAATCCGGAGTTGGATGGAATGTCGGATTATGACGGGGGAGACACATTAGACGTTAATGAGGATGTTGCGTTTCTCTAGATCCTACTTGTAGAGGACGTTGTAGATGAGAATGTGGTGTTAGAGGAAGAACACCATTGCCGGCCCGTGGACTGTTTTTGAATGCTGATCAGGAATCAAAACCACGGGATAAGGCTGAGCATGAAAGGTTACCTTAAAACCGAAGTTGCGTATACTTTAGAAGATGGTCTACGGAAGTGAAAAAGCCATTAAAAGTCAAACAAGACCAGTCTTCTCGATACTTACAACGCATTCTGCTCTTGCCAGGTAAGTTTAAATATAGGTGGTCTGACCCGTTACTGATTTTTGATTCTAATTTAATATTTAGCGGTTCCATCATTGATATATTACTGTTTGATAAGTACCAGGTGGAACTGAACGGGTTGGATAGGGTCCAGATCAAAGAGAAACCCCCTGATTAATTTCAAGTGTGGGGAGGTTTCGTGGAGTTTGTATAATTAATCGAGTCTTTAACGTAGTTTTTTGTAGTTCTTTTTTGTTTTTGTGTTTTTAAGTTTTGCTAGGTTTGAAGAAAGTTTGAGCTAGAGACGATCTCCAGGTTGAGTATAAATGAAAAAACAAGTGTGGGGATGATGGCAGTGGAGCCGTATACTTCATATTTATTTATTTGCTCCTGATTATTATATTTTATATATTTATTGGTGAAAGTACTTTAATTGCATAATATCTATCAGTTTGATAAGATACATTTTTAGATATGTTTGTTTGTTTTTCCGCTTACGTTCTTGAGAGACGGAGTTACCATTTGCTGAGCTCGTTCGTAGTTGGAGGGCATTCATGGAAGAAGACGTTGGCATCATGTTTCGTGCGCACATTACCAGCTAAGTCTTTTCCATTATCTATCTTATTAATTTTCCATTTTGTATTTATTTTTAGATTTTTAGTTTTTAGTTTTTTGTAGTTCGACTTTATTTTAGTTTTATTTTTATTTTAAGTCGTCCTTATCCTTGCATTGAGGACAATGAAAAATTTAAGTGTGGGGATAGGATATTTGAGTCGGAGTTTAAATTTAACTTAAAAAAAATTGGAAAAGGTTTTAAAAATGTCCCTTGAGTCGAGTTTTTGTTGCGTGAAAGTGGGAGATGATGATATTTATCGGAAATTGGTTTTTCAAAATACTAATAATGTGAGATAAACAATAGAAAACGCACTTAACTTGGGATGTGTCGGTAGGTTCAGCTTTGAGAATGAAAGGGAAATTTGATAAAATGGGTCGTAAATTTCTTGTGGGTAAAGCGTTTTGTCCATAGAAAATAAGTAATGAAAGGTCAGCCATACTCAAGCCTCAATTTTTGGTATGAAAAAGTGGAAAATATTATAAAGTTTGAAAAGTTTGAAAAAATTGAATACGTTATCATATGATGCTTGGGTAGGTTTAACGTTAGAGTATGCCGTGTAGCCTGTGATATAAATCTTAAACTGCTAGTTTTAGTGTTTTACACATCATTGGCGTATGGTTTTATAACCTTAAATCTTGTATTGATGGGATGCCCCGGGTCCGGAGACCATGGGTCTGTATGCCGATTATTCATATGGGTATTCACAATTCCAAATGGGGTTGTGAATATTTAAAATAAAGCTAAAAAAAGAGAGCAAACCCGCAGTTTTCTACCACTTATGTCTCTAAACATGATCACAAAAAAGTACAAAAGTACAAATGCATTACAGACTTGATCATCCACGCTGTTAGCCATGTGGGGTCCCCTTGCTCGCGTCTCATTACCATTAAGAAACGGACCATTAGGGACATACTGCATGTAAACCCTACAGATGAAATTTTGCATACTCACCTATGGATATGGTTCGGTGTATTGCTTGATAACGGGGGTATGTCATGTTGTGGGGAACACTAGCTATGAATTAATTAAACCTTAATAATATCTAATGGCTGCTTGGTAGACTTTGATGCTTAAGCTTAAGTGGATAAACAATACCCTTGATCGTCTTAACTATTCATGAAAAAAAAATAGAGCAACAAAAAGTTTTCAATCTGCTAATTTTGAGGTTTAAGTCAAGTTGGGGTGGTTTGGTCCGGTAAAAGCTGAAAATAAGCGGGTCTTAACTGTGTAAACCACTGAGTAAAAAATTGTCGGATCTTCTTTGTCCCGATAAAGATTAAGACATGGGTTTAAGTGGACAACAATATCGGTGATCGCAGTTTTTGCATTTTTTCTGAGCTTTAAAAATTAACCTATATGTTTGTTAGACTGTATTTTCCGAATCTGATCTAACTGCAGCAAACTTTTTCAGGGACGAAAAAAGAATAAGTGTGGGGATATTTGATATACATTTATTTATATATGTTTCCCATGATAATTTTATGCCGTATTCGATGATTAATGATTCATTTTCGCTTAGAATTGATATATCACTAACTAAATGAAGTTTAGTAGGTCTCTGGTGCGATAAACAGTCAAAAAGGAGTTTAAACGAAGAACCGGGACAAATGAGGGTTGAACCGGAATGAACCAGTAGAAGAATCGGACTAGAGGGACCTGGTCGCGTAACGCGACCAGGAGAAGGAACCTCGTCACGTGACGCGACGGGGATATATTGTGTCGCCGCGTAACGCAGCCAAACTCCTTTATCTCGTCGCGTGGCGCGACGAGCACCTTTTTCTGGAAGATTCTGACGTGTGGACGGGTTTTTAAAGCCTTAATCACTATTTAAACATCTTTAACTTAAAACCTGAGGAGAACCTGACACCAGCCGAATTAGAGAGTTTTTGGAGCTATCTTATGAGTCTTGTGGTGATTTTGAAGGCAAGAGAACATCCGGTGAAGAGCTAGACGTTTAAGATCGAAGAATACGGGTTTTATCGCCTTTAATCTTTCTTTCTTCATTATTTCACCATGTTTTCATTATTATTTGTTTTGTTTGATTTAGACTTTAAGATGCTAGGCTAGACTTCATGTCTATCTAGGTTTGATGAACATGTTTGAGACTTGATTCTTGCTTTGGATAATTGTTTGATTATGGATTTCGTTATTTAATAGTAAAGACTTGGTTTTGTTTTCATGATGCGTATAAGTATTTATTATCTTGATTGATTATTAACTATTGCTTCACATAGATCTTTTATCTTTTGATTGTGTTCTTTAGATTTAGGGTTTATGTTTAAATCATTACTTGGTGTTTTGATTATTGAGATTAAATGGGCTCTTTAGATCATAGAAGCTTGTTGATAGTTAGTTAGGGTTTTAAATGTTTTGCTAAATTCCAAAAGCTGTAAGGTGAGGAGTTGTTCATGTGTCTTGGTCAATTGCATGCTAGGATAGTAGTGACAATACTCTTGCTTATTGTGTTGATCCATGTTCATGATGTCATGTTAGCTAATCAAGTTATCTAGAGTTTTGTATTTCGTAAGATTGCTTGCTTTAGATACTATTAATTAACCCTAATTGATGACTTTGCGGAAATCAATAATACTGATTGCTTAATAATCTAATAATTGTACTTTGGGATTTCATTTGATTCAGTCAAAGGTCTTTAGGGTTTGTAGATGAATATGTTTAGAAATCAGTTTCCATAATCATGTTATTTGTCCATTGCTTGATGATTGTTGATACATGGGATTTTTACCTAGGTAGATTCCTTCTCTTATTGGTTTCGATCTTGTGTTTAATTGCTTGTTTCTCGTTTGCTTGTTTATTTACTTTCTTAGTTTAAAATCCCCCTTTAAACATTAATAATAAATATGCGTGTCGTAAGTCGAGTCTAATTAGTTAATTAACGTAATTTATAGAGTCTTGTGGGTTCGATATTCCGGACTTACTTAGTTTTAGTACAATTGACCGGTTCACTTGCCGGTGTTTTGTGTAGTTGAGTCTTAGGTCTAGTTTATATTACTTGTTTAATTTAGTTGATATTTAATTGACTGTTTTTAGCACATCAGGTCCCCTTGCTCGCGTCTCATTACCATTAAGAAACGGACCACAAGGGACATGCTACATGTAAGCCCTACAGATGAAATTTTGCATACTTACCTATGGTGATGGTTCGGTGTATTGCTTGATAACGGGGGTATGCCATGTTGTGGGGAACACTAGCTATTAATTAATTGTACCTTAATCATATCAAATGGCTGCTTGGTAGACTTTGATGCTTAAATTTAGATGGATAAACAATACCCTTAATCGTCTTAACTATTCATGAAAAAAATAGAGCAACAAAAGTTTTAAATCTGCTAATTTTGAGGTTTAAGTCAAGTTGGGGTGGTTTGGTCCGGTAAAAGCTGAAAATAAGCGGGTCTTAATTGTGTAAACCACTGAGTAATATTATTGTCGGATTTTATTTGTCCCGGTAAAGATTAAGGCATAGGGTTAAGTGGACAACAATATCGGTGATCGCGGTTTTTGCGTTTATCTAAGCTTTAAATTAACCTTTATGTTTTTAAGACTGTATTTTCTGGTTCTGATCCAGCTGCATTAGACTTTTTCAGGGACGAAAAAGAGTAAGTGTGGAGATATTTGATATACATCTATTTATACATCTCGAATACCTTGTAAAGTTGTGTATATTTAATGTTTTGAGTTTGGTTTAGTTCGTGTTTCGTTTATCTTTTATAAATTTAGGTTTTGAGTCAAGTATTATATATTTATCATGCTTTAAATCTTTTGGTGTCTTGCATGTTAAACTCTAATTCTTTCTATCATTTCATGTGAAGTTTAAGTTCGTTTTTGCTCATCAATGGTTACATGATTACTTCACTTAGTTTTTGATTTGTTTTCTTTATAGATTCATGGTTTGAGAGTCAACGAAAAGAAGGCCTAGAAGGTTCCTATCTTTGCTTGGAGTTCAAGGAAGAGATCTAGCATGATTTAGCAATAAAATAAAAAGAAAATTCGTGGAATCCTCCCTATGTGTGCCGAGCTGCGCGGCCAGGGAGGCCAAGCCTGGCCGCGCGGCGCCTACCCCTTCTGATCAGCAAAGTTTGCAAATTAAGGCCCAGCTCGTTTTATATAAAGAATGTTATAAACCTAGACGATTATACAACTTTGGGCAACCGATTTTGAGAGAAAAACCAAGAGTTTGAAGGTGTTTTGAAGCTAGGAATCAAAGAGGATCAAAAAGTATTTCAAGGAGGTGTTCAAGGATCAATTACCAAGGGTTTTATCTCTCTAACTTTCATTCCTTGTTCATTGTTTCCATCATGTCTTTCTTCTTTGTTTTTAATATTTGCTTGGGATTATTTTTAAGGATGATTCTAGGCTAGACTTCATGTCTACCTAGGTTTGATGAACATGTTTTGATTTGATTCTTGCTTTGGACAATTTTTTTGATTATGGATTTTTTGATTTAATTGTAAAGACTTGATTTTGCTTTCATGATGCATATGAATGTTTTTTTATCTTGATTGATTGTTAAATATAGTTTCACATAGATCTTTTATCTCTTGATTTTGTTCTTTAGATTTAGGGTTTAAGTTTAATCATTACTTGGTATTTTGATTATTGTTATTGAATAGGCCTATTAGATCATCGAAGCTTGTTGATAGTTGGTTAGGGTTATATTGTTTAGAGCTAATTCTAATAGATGTGAGGTGAGGAGTTGTTCATGTGTCTTGGTAAATCGCATGCTAGGTTAGATTAGTGACAATATTCTTGCTTGGTTATTGTGTTGATCCTTGTTCATGATATCGTGTTAGGCTTATCAAGTTATCTAGGGTTTAGTGTTTCGTGAGATTGCTTTCCTATGATACTATTAGTTAACCCTAATTGATGACTTTGAGGAAATCAATCCAACTGATTGCTTAATAATCTAATAATTATTCTTTGGGATTTCGTTTGATTTGGTCAAGGGTCCTTTAGGATTTGTTAGATGAATATGTTTAGAAATCAGTTTCCATAGCATGTTAGTTGTCCATTGCTTGATGATTGTTGATGCATGGAATTCTTACCTTGGTATATTACTTCTCTTATTGTTTTCGATCTTGTGTTTGATTGCTTGTTTCTAGTTTACTTGTTTATTTAATTTCTTAGTTTAATATTAGTTTAAAAACCCCCTTAAAACATTAATAATAAATAGTCGTGTCGTAAGTCTTGTCTAATTAGTTAATTTATGTTATTTATAGAGTCTTGTAGGTTCAATATTCCAGACTTACTTAGCTTTAGTACAATTGATCGGTTCACTTGCCGGTGTTTTGTGTTGTTGAGTCTCAGGTCTATTTTTTATTACTTGTTTAATTTAGTTAATATTTAATTGACTGTTTTTCGCACATCACCAAACCTTCGTTTAACCCACCACATATTCTTCTCAGCATCAAAACCCCAGGACATAACCCCAGAGCGATCACCATATGTATCCGCGAATCCCTTCTTAAAAGTAACAATGAACTTATCTGGACGATCGGACGATTCAACATTCTGATTGGAGTTCTTCATAATAAGAAGCTTTTTCTGAATACGATCCAATTGTTTAGCAGTCTTGGGTGGAATTGAAAGATAGTGCTTTAGTGACTCAGAAGCGTCAACATGTGCAGAAGTTTGTGCACTGGAGCTTCCACCTAGATCAGCAATAGTTGTCTTCACAACCGGATCTTCACGGCTTTTAAATTCGTCTCCAAATTTCTGAACAAGTTATCGTTGGAGGTCTAGGTACATAGCAGTTAATCCTCCCATGTTGGATTGAAGCTCTTTAATCTTAGAATATTTGTCAGAGCTGCTAGATTCGAGTTCTTGAATACGCACGTGCTTTACAACCGAATCTTGTTCGAGTTCAAAAACTCGACGTTGCAACGCTTGTACGTCCACAGGAGCATCTTCAAGCACAACCCCATTTCCTTTATTCTGTAGGTATCTTGCATAGCGAGAATCTGAGCAATATTCTCTGAAGCACTAGAGCTTGACTGACCAGTCGGGTTTGATGATCCTGATGTCTTGTCAAAAACAGGAATATCAGCTTCAAAGTTAAATTCTTGAGCAATGTCATCAACAATATGTTCCTGAGATTTACTCCCAGTTATGGATGGATCTGTATCCGCGTGAGTCTCAGTAGTGTCTAACTCATGTTCTTGTTGGCTTGGTGTTGTTGTAGTTGTTGTTTCAGTAACCAGCACGCCAAGTCTCGGATCTTTCTTCCTTCGTTTACGTGTTACAAGATCGGCGGTGGTTCTTCAAGAGTATCATCATCTTCATTCATAGTGACTGCTTGAGGAGGCTTCAAGGCAGTCGACTGGAGTAGTTCTTTGAAACTCTCAAAATCCTTTAATTTCTCAGCAGTAGCAGTAGTCTCTTCATCTTCATCGTCATCTGAAATGACTTCTAATGCAGCAGCACCGTCTTTGAGCTGGTATCACGTGCTCATCAACTACTTGAGCCTTGACAGGAACAAGCTCAGTTTCAACGAATTTACCAAATTTAACCAGATCGTGAAGGACCTGGTAAACCACGTTCGCCCACTTCCTCGATTTTTTCATCAACCCAAAGGTTTTGGGTCCCATTGACTTCATATCCAACATCTTGAAAAACTTTACAAAATCACGATAATGGGAGTCAAAGATCATCTGCAGAAACCTGGGATACATAAGAAACATCTCCTTCTTCTTCCCCCTTCAAGTTACTTATCATTTCATTGAACACGAATTTGGAGTAATTATAGTTCCAGTCCATGATCAAAGAAACTACCGTAGACATTTGAGTGTGACTAATCTCATCAGACCCTCCTTTACGTCCCGACACGCAAGTGAAAACGTGTGGATCAAAAACCTCTAGTACGGATGAAAGAGCTTCTTGATTGCAGGAGGATAAGATCCCTCGTAACCCATTCTTGTTAACACCTCAGTGATAGCATCGGTCGAGTATTCCGTTGGGTAATCAGGTTGATCCCCCAATAACATCACTTCACGCACAATGGCCTCCGAGATGACGACCAGTTTCTTTTGAACCTTGGAGTCTATAGCAACAATTCCACCTATTCCCCATGGTTGATAGAAGCATGACTCCAGAAGTCCGTGATCATTTTCTTGCATATGACAGGATTTTCTCGTAAAGCATGAGAAATCCTACAAGTATTAAGACCGACGATCATGGACTTGAACTCCTTGTGTGCCAAAGGAGGATCAAACAAGTATCCAACAATATTGGGAGTATCGACGAACTTTAGTGGTGCCTGATCAGCCATTACTGCAACAAACGAATCGGGTTAGCAATTGTTTACATAACTTGAATAACAATCATAAGCTTAAGGATATAATTTTAATGTTTTCAAGTATCAAGGACCAAAATTGAAATAAACAGATTATATGGACCATAAAAGAAAGATAATAATGTTTTTATAATAGATTTCAGTCAATATATATGTTCTCTGTCTACACAGGAAGATTTCAGTCAATAAATGGAGTTTTCGGTCAAGGCCATGAGTTCTCTGTCCAGTCCAACCGAGAACAAGAGGTCTTGGTCAACAATAAGAGATCTCGGTCAACCGAAGTCAACCGAGAACTCTTGGTTTGACCAAGAGTTTTCGGTCCAGCCAACAAAAGAAAAGAACCCTTTGAGTTCAGCCTCGTAAATCGTGTCATCTTCTTCAACAATACCAATAACTCCATGGACGTAACCTGCAACAATTCCTAGGGTCCCAATCATGGCATTAACCAAAACAAATGTCCAATATAATGAGAGTTCATTATATGAATCGTTAAACAAGAACCTGAACAGTCATCTAAATCATAATCAAACCCACACAATATCAATTACGTCATCTGTCGATCCCCTACCTGTTGTCAAATAAGAACAATCAGCAAACAAAGCACACAATCAGATTCTTTGAAGATTAGCTAGATGGTTTAGGGTTTTCGGCCAATGTATTATTGGAGAGAAGATAATAATGAAAATAAAAAGGATTTGATGCCTTTTATATCTCAACCAACAGTGGGCCGAGAACCCAACCAGACAAGCCCAAACTAACTCACCAAGCCCAAAACAAACAATATCAAACACACTGTAGACAGTCTCAAAGCCCAACAAATTTTAACCAAAGTCAAAGATAGCCCTTTTATAACATTTGTTTTGAGGAGAGTAATTTCGAGGAGAAAACAAAATTAAGTAGAAAATAAAAATAAAAATAAAAATGAATCACAGTTTAAGAACATAACCCGAAACACATGTCTTGTAGTAATTTAGCAAATTTGGGATCTAATTTCAGTTTTTGATAAAATCACCGCCTTTATGAAAAGATCCAAACATGGAATCTTATTGATTAAGGTACTTTCACAAGGATTCATGTTCAGCGTTATTATGACATAAGAGACAGGTAGATAGCAGGTATCACAAACTTAGCATGGTTTTCTTTGCGTCAGTGATATGGATTAGGTTTAGTTAGGTATAAATCTCAGATGGACGCCACATATGGACCTGTGATGCCTCCTATCTCTTCTCAAAGAGTATCTGGCTTTCCCCAGATCACCCCAATTTGACTCCAACCCCCTAGTGCTTGATCAAAACTTTTATAGAAAGCAAGAAAATTTTAAGCTTTAAGGTTACACGTTGGACTTAAATACCTTTCATTTAGAGTGTTTAGGACTTATTTGAATGCCCCACCCTTGTAGTTCTAGTTTGACCCTTTAAACCTTTGAAAAACCAAGAATTTAGCAACACAATATCATATATATACTTACAACTGATTTTTTTTAATAAACAACATAACACAATATTTTTAGTGATCAAGACACTAACGGACTCGTGTATGACTGGGTAGTTACTTTTCTGTCTATTATTCGTAGAGATATATATGGAGGCATGCACATTTCTTCAATATGACTCTCCACAATGAGTTTAGCAGATTTAGTTTATATCACTTCATTGTTTAAACATCATGGAAAGCTACCATGCAAATCAATGACTGTTCTAGTGCCTTTTAAGCTTAATAACTTCACCCGTTAGGCACACATAATCAATTTATCTATCATTTTCCAAAGGTTGGATCAATTTCCATTTGAAAATATTTTGAAGCCTCAAGAAGCTGTTAACTGAATAATCATATCACTTCCCAGAAAGTTACAGAAGACACATTTTAAAACTCAGTCACCCCGGTCACTCTTAGTTTTCAGGTAAATGGCTATCCCGTATGTCCAATATGACCAAACACATATGCAAATACATGTCTCTCCAACTTAGAGTTACCGACATAATTTTAAGTGAAAGAATTTAAAAACAAAACCACATCACTATCGCCCCATATGCTTTCAGTCTTTAGGTGAATGGCTATCCTGTGAGTCTACGAATAGATGACAGGACCAAACATATACAAGTATATGTCCTTCCAACTTGAGCAACCGATATAATTTAAAATGAAAGTAAATAGTTACATAATATTAATAAAGAAAACACACACCTTTTTTTTAATTTTTTAATAAAAAGAATACACACACACACACACCTTTTTTGAATTTTTTTAATTTTCTAAAAAGAACACACACACACACACACCTTTTTTTTAATTATCCCCCCCCTAAATTTGTGCAAAAATAAAACATGTACAAATTTATTCTCAAAAAGACTCAATCCTCGAAATGAAGCATTTTATGAAAACCCACAAGCATATTAAATCTGGATGTTCCGACCGGTTTTGTAAATAAGTTCGCCACATTATAATCAGTGTGAACTTGCTCTGGATGAATTAATTTTCGGTCGTAACAATCGCAAATAAAATGAATTTTGATATCAATATGCTTGGTTTTTGAGTGTTGAACGGGATTTTTAATAATTGCAATGGCAACATCGTTATCACAAAATATAGGGGTGTCAAGAAATTCCAAACCGTAATCCAGCAATTGATGTTGCATCCAGATAACCTGTGAGCAGCAAGCTGACGCAACAACATATTCAGCCTCGGCAGTTGATGTAGATACCGTTTGTTGCTTCTTGGATTGCCATGAGATGACACGATCGCCCAAGAATTGACAGCCGGCAGATGTGGATTTCATGTCAATGTCATCTCCACCATAATTGCTATCAGCAAAAGCATAAAGATCAAAGTCTGAATTTTTGGGATACCAAAGACCTAACTTCGGCTGTCGCTTCAGATATCTAAAAATACGTATAACAGCAATTAAATGAGAAAGTTTAGGGTTAGCCTGGAAACGGGCACATTGGTAGACAGCGAACATGATGTCAGGACGACATGCGGTGAGATACATCAGTGACCCGATCATCGATCGATAGTATGTTTGATCTACGGGACTCCCTTCATGATCAAAAGACAGGAGAGGCCTTTCCGCCATAGGAAAGGTAGAACTCTTGGAATCTTGAAATTCAAATTTGGCAAGCATATCTTCAACATACTTTCCTTGATGCAGCAAAATTCTCGTCAAACTCTGATGATAGAACCGAGCATCGGTGCGGAAGCGTGTGTCGTGAACGAACATGTATAAACGATCTCGGTTCCGGGATCGAATCGTAACTAGTATTAACACTTGAATGATAATAACGGACGGATGTGGAGAGTTCGATTTGATTAATGTTGGTGCATAATGTCAGTAGTTCATAGTCTAGTGTCTGTAATCCAGTCTGTAATGTTAATTGTGTTTTGTTAATGTTTAAGCGAAGTTACTGACAAGTTCGCTTATCAGGCGAACTTGTTAGTCAAGCGAAGTTAGCAACAACTTCGCCTGAACATATCAGGCGAAGTTGTCGTGTATTTATACGCTAGGTCACGGCTTGTTTAGTTTTGTTTTTAAGGTAATCGTATACAGACGTGTGTGAGTCGAGAGACGTGAGAACCAGAGAGTATTGAGTCTGTATTCAGTGATTATATCACGTGTTTCGGTTATAATATAACGTGTGTTCGTTTATTTGTATCGTGTGTTTGTTTGATTCGTGTTCTACGCACGTAACAACCTACGCAGGGATTCCGCACCTGTGTAGATCGAGATATCCCGTGCAGATCCATCTAGGGAACCTACAATTGGTATCAGAGCTATTGCTCAATTGTGTGGTTCGGGATATTCACGCGGGTGTAGAAATAGTCCCGTTTCGACTATTCGCGGGACGTGTTTTCTGTGTTTTTGTGTCATTCTTACCTCCTACCATCGTATTCAACCCTTTACACCGTCAAAAACCTCGAAAAACCCAGAAATCAGATCTGTAGAAACTTCGTGTTCATCAGGCGAAGTTGCCGTCACTGTTCGTAGGGTTTCGGCGAAGATATAAGGTTAAGCGAAGTTATCCACAACTTCGCCTACCTTCTCAAGTTCGCCTAACTCAAGCGAAGTTATCTACAACTCCGCCTACCTCCTAAGTTCGCTTACCTCAAGCGAAGTTAAGAATCAGCGAAGTTCTTCAGCGAAGTTAAGACTTAAGCGATGTTATCCGTAACTTCGCCTACAGTACTTTTCAGAAGAATTTTTTTTTTGTTTTTCGGGTTTCTTAGTTTTTGAGAAAGATGTCGTCAATTAACATCTCAGAGTTAGTTAAGATGGAAGTAGAAGCAGGGTCAGCTACTAAGACCCCAAAGTTGCTTAAAGGAACCGACTTCGTTGCTTGGAAGGATCGGTTCGAACAATATGTCAAGTACCAGGATGCGAAAATGTGGGTATGCATCCAGGATGGTTATATTCCACCAACTATGGAGTACGAAGGTCGTGATCAGATCAAAAAGTACAGCAAAATGGAAGAAGAAGAGAAAAAGATGTATGAGGCCGAGAGCAAGGCTCATGCTGCTATCACTATGGCTCTTCCACAAGAGATCCTTCATACTTTTAGAAAGTACAAGACAACAAGAGAGCTTTGGGAAGCTCTTGAGAACCGGTTTGAAGGAAATGTGGGAATCCGTGCTTCGATGATCAAATTGCTCAAAACTCAATTCTCGGTCTTCAAGTATCTGAAAAACGAATCACTTGATGATATCATCACCAGATATTATCATCTGATGACTGAACTCAGCAACTATTCAATTGCATACAAAGAAGATGAGATTGTTGAGAAGCTTCTTGATGCTCTCCCACCAAAATGGGAGATGTATACTGTGTTGATGAGAGAAGATAAAGACTTTGCTGACTATGACCTTGAGACAGCAGTTAACAAGCTCCGAACCTTTGAGCTTAACATGGTTAGAAAGGAGACACCTACGGATCAGGTTCAAGTTCCAGGTATGTATGGTGCTAAAGTCAACTCTAGTTCAGGTTCGAAGACTGAATCAGCTGCCTACTACTCGAAGGGAGAGTCGGGCGCCAACTCATCACATGAGGGGCATGTGTCAGTCAACACGAATGGTGATGTTTGCTTTGTAGCAGGTGGATCTAGTGCATCTAAACCGCAAGCAAGCAAGAGTAGTTGCTCTCCAAGTATTCCTAGCAACAACTACTCTAAGATGCCTATGAGTGTCAAATCTGCTGAAGAGCAGTTTGCTCTCTATGCTTCTTTTATTGCTTCCTATGAGAACTACATTCAGGGGAAGATTGTTGATCCAGCTATGTTGGATGAAGACTATGACCAGATTGATGCT